>NC_083570.1:44241397-44403897 GCF_027579695.1 Neoarius graeffei
TATAAATGTAACCAAAAGAAAATATGGCCATAAGCGCCGATCTGTGGTGTACAAGCACTCTTGGCAAATAGCTCTTGCTAAGTTACACAGAAAAATAAAATGACCTTCGATGCACTTATCTAGTTTTGTAACTGTCTAACGAAACCTGATTGGCTGAAGACTGCCATGTTTTTGAAGTAATTCAGTGATGATTACAAATAGCAGACTGAGGCAGCACACCAAATTTCAACTAAATTAGCTACGTAAACTTAACTCCACCCCCTACTGATGACCACAGGACATCGTGTGCAGACAGGATGAGCTCTGAAGTGTATAGTTCAGTCAAATGCTTCAAAACTCATTTGACGACACTTCATAGTGCACAGTGGACCCAAGTGGACATTTTTTAAAAAGCAAAGTAGTAAAAAATGCTCTGGAGTGGCCAAGTTAATCGCCTGACCTGAATCTAGCTCGGATGCGTTTCACATGCTGCGGACAAAAACGCCAAGGACAAGCAGGAAGGGAAGACCGCTGCAGTAAAGATCATCACCAGGAAAGAAACTAAGTGTTCGCCAATCCCTGTTGACATGCCGATATTACTGGCTGATATGAGCCAATTGCAGATAAATTGGTATTAGCGTTTACAATGGGCGATAAATGACAATTAAAAACAAAAAAGAGAGACAGAAGATGGCTCTTTCAACCATGTTATGAGTGTTGAGTCATAGCGTAGTTTGTCCACCAGAAGGCACGACTTTACTGATGACAACACACGGTTGGAACACATAATGGATCCGATTTTATATAAATATACACTACCGTTCAAAAGTTTGGGGTCACTTTGAAATGTCCTTATTTTTGAAAGAAAAGCACTGTTCTTTTCAATGAAGATCACTTTAAACTAATCAGAAATCCACTCTATACATTGCTAATGTGGTAAATGACTATTCTAGCTGCAAATGTGTGGTTTTTGGTGCAATATCTCCATAGGTGTATAGAGGCCCATTTCCAGCAACTCTCACTCCAGTGTTCTAATGGTACAATGTGTTTGCTCATTGCCTCAGAAGGCTAATGGATGATTAGAAAACCCTTGTACAATCATGTTAGCACAGCTGAAAACAGTTGAGCTCTTTAGAGAAGCTATAAAACTGACCTTCCTTTGAGCAGATTGAGTTTCTGGAGCATCACATTTGTGGGGTCGATTAAATGCTCAAAATGGCCAGAAAAATGTCTTGACTATATTTTCGATTCATTTTACAACTTATGGTGGGAAATAAAAGTGTGACTTTTCATGGAAAACACAAAATTGTCTGGGTGACCCCAAACTTTTGAACGGTAGTGTATAAAAAATTAATACATTTTGGTATATTTTTTAAGCTGCATTATGTCATGTTATCTTGTGAGGACTCAAATAACTCCACAAATGTTAGGGAAAAGCTGTATGTTACATGTTTCTGAACAATAATAATAATAATAATAATAATAATAATAATATTTTTAAATCCACAAATATCAAAATCAGTATCGATCTTAAAAATCTGTAAATATTGGTTGGGTTCTATAAAAAATATGAGTATATGGGTTCCAGACTTCAAGCAGTCTTTGACTGCAAAGGATTTATAACAAAGTTTTTTTTTTTAAACGTACGATTTGTTAGAGTCAGCAAGCTTGCTAATCAACACACTAGCTAAGTTTCAAAGATGCTTGTTTGCTAGCTAGCTAGCAAGCAGATATGACTCTGCACATAATTCAAAGGGAACCGACCAAACAAAACACCACTGTACGTTTTCCGTCAAGGGCAAGTGCATTTTTATTTTTAAAATCCACTTCCTTCGACATACACTGCCTCACGACTCGGATGTGAGATTTCCTCACTTACGCCCAATCTTTCCCTGAAAGAGTCATTTATGCCGTGAGTTCATCCTGAGGCTGATAAACGTTTTTGTGTGTACTTCATCTTCGATCAAGGTGAAGCTCCAGGAAGAAATAAAAGAAATGAGTGTGAAACTCTAGAGATTGTGTGAGAGATTGTGTGTTTTGCTTAAACAAAGCCTCTCCCTGAACAGGGGAAATTTATTTCACACAGCATATTATGATCCATATCAAACAGGACAGACACACGCACACTTCAAACCTACCAAAAGGTCTACTTTGTGTACGGGTCTTCTGAATTTTCTAAATAATTTTGAATGTAAGGTCAGAGTTTTCTATTTGAGACGTAGCTCACAACAACAACAACAACCATGACGACAGTGGAAAGTCTGAAAGAGAAACCGAGCTCGTCAGTACGTTTAACATCGCTGTGCGTGAAATCGGCAAACATTTTACACGTCGACTTGGAAACCAGACTGACCGGGACGTTTTGGTTCTGACGTGCCATCTAGTGGACGTTGCTTTTAATTCTCTGGATGTACATAAGATATGCAGGTGCGGGAGTGAACAATACCACTCACACGGTCACGGCTTCTGTGCGCGTATTAAAAAAAATCACGTGACAAGTATAAACCTGCCTTAACCTGTGTTGTCTTTATACCCATTCTAATTCTCAACAAGAATTGGGCTTTAAATGACACGTACAGTGGTGCTTGAAAGTTTGTGAACCCTTTAGAATTTTCTATATTTCTGCATAAATGACCTAAAACATCATCAGATTTTCACACAAGTCCTAAAAGTAGATAAAGAGAACCCAGTTAAACAAATGAGACAAAAATATTATACTTGGTCATTTATTTATTGAAGAAAATGATCCAATATTACATATCTGTGAGTGGCAAAAGTATGTGAACCTTTGCTTTCAGTATCTGGTGTGACCCCCTTGTGCAGCAATAACTGCAACTAAACGTTTCCGGTAACTGTTGATCAGTCCTGCACACCGGCTTGGAGGAATTTTAGCCCATTCCTCCGTACAGAACAGCTTCAACTCTGGGATGTTGGTGGGTTTCCTCACATGAACTGCTCGCTTCAGGTCCTTCCACAACATTTCGACTGGATTAAGGTCAGGACTTTGACTTGGCCATTCCAAAACATTAACTTTATTCTTCTTTAACCATTCTTTGGTAGAACGACTTGTGTGCTTAGGGTCGTTGTCTTGCTGCATGACCCACCTTCTCTTGAGATTCAGTTCATGGACAGATGTCCTGACATTTTCCTTTAGAATTCGCTGGTATAATTCAGAATTCATTGTTCCATCAATGATGGTAAGCCGTCCTGGCCCAGATGCAGCAAAACAGGCCCAAACCATGATACTACCACCACCATGTTTCACAGATGGGATAAGGTTCTTATGCTGGAATGCAGTGTTTTCCTTTCTCCAAACATAATGCTTCTCATTTAAACCAAAAAGTTCTATTTTGGTCTCATCCGTTCACAAAACATTTTTCCAGTAGCCTTCTGGCTTGTCCATGTGATCTTTAGCAAACTGCAGATGAGCAGCAATGTTCTTTTTGGAGAGCAGTGGCTTTCTCCGTGCAACCCTGCCATGCACACCATTGTTGTTCAGTGTTCTCCTGATGGTGGACTCATGAACATTAACATTAGCCAATGTGAGAGAGGCCTTCAGTTGCTTCGAAGTTACCCTGGGGTCCTTTGAGACCTTGTCGACTATTACACGCCTTGCTCTTGGAGTGATTTTTGTTGATCGACCACTCCCGGGAGGGTAACAATGGTCTTGAATTTCCTCCATTTGTACACAATCTGTCTGACTGTGGATTGGTGGAGTCCAAACTCTTTAGAGATGGTTTTGTAACCTTTTCCAGCCTGATGAGCATCAACAACGCTTTTTCTGAGGTCCTCAGAAATTTCCTTTGTTCGTGCCATGATACACTTCCACAAACTTGTGTTGTGAAGATCAGACTTTGCTAGATCCCTCTTCTTTAAATAAAACAGGGTGCCCACTCACACCTGATTGTCATCCCATTGATTGGAAACACCTGACTCTAATTTCACCTTCAAATTAACTGCTAATCCTAGAGGTTCACATACTTTTGCCACTCACAGATATGTAATATTGGATCATTTTCCTCAGTAAATAAATGACCCAGTACAATATTTTTGTCTCATTTGTTTAACTGGGTTCTCTTTATCTACTTTTAGGACTTGTGTGAAAATCTGATGATGTTTTAGGTCCTATTTATGCAGAAATATAGAAAATTCTAAAGGGTTCACAGACCTTCAAGCACCACTGTATATGCTGTGTAAAATGTGTCAATAAATAGAGTCTTTGTAAAATTAAAATGAACATTACATTATATTTAGATATAAAGTGGAGTTTAAAAAAATGGAGTAAATACACTTTTTTTTTCTTTTTTTTGCCATGAATCTACACACAATAACCCAAAGTGAAAACTAGTTTGGATATTTGGGCAGTTTCTTCCATTCTTCTTGGTAGACCCTCTCAAGCTGAATGTTGGATAGAGAGCATCTGTGAACAGCCACCTTCAGGTCTCTTCACAGGTCTTCTATAGAGGTACAGTCTGGGCTTTTGGCTGGACCACTCAAGAACATTCAGATAATTGTCCCAAAGTGTCTGCATTGTTAATTCCAGCGTTGTTTTGGCCATTGTGTTGGTTATTATAGTGTTCTGAAAAGTGAACCTTGCCCCAATCTGAGGTTGTGTGAACTCCAAGCAGGTTTTCTTCAATTCTGACCAGTCTCCCCATCTCGATCCCTGAGAAACAACCCCACAGCATGATGCTGCCACCACCATGCTTTACCATAGGGATGCTACTAGCCAGTTAAACAAGCAGTATTTGCTTTTTTGCCAGATATAGTGCTTGGAGTTCAGCTCAAAGTGTTCAACTTTGTCTTATTAGACAAAAGAATCTTTTTCCTCATGCTCCGAGAGTTTTTAAAATACATCCCATATGCCTTTTACTCAAAAGTGGCTTTTGATGTGACTCGCTTCTGCATCCGCACCCAAACAATCAGAATGATTTATTGTGCAGGCAGGCAAAGGAGCTTTTCAGTCTTGTGTACATGGTGAGGAAGCTTTGTTGGTCCAATTCAGCGGAAATTCAAACACAAGAAAACTTCTCTGTCTGGTTCATATTCTTGTTTATGATCAGCCACGCAGCTTAAAATATTGCTACCCCTACTGCCGGAATGTGCTAACAAAATCAATCGTGAAGGAATGTCTAAATAGTGACTGATGCGCTCACATTTCCGAACGTTACATCACATTTCTGCTGGAAGAAAAACACTGCAACAGAAACAAAGCAAACAGGACACACCCGAACTCAGTCTGAATACTGTGATCATTTGAAAACGCACTATATGGCCAAAAGTACGTGCACCCCGACAATCACACCCATATGTAGGCCTTCTGCAAACTTACCACAAAGATGGAAACATGCAATTGTACAGAATTATGCTGTACCATTACAGAGTTCCAGTGAAGGGAAGAAGAACCTGTTCCAGCACGACAATACACCTGTGCACAAAGCGAGAGCCATGAAGTCATGGTGTGTTAAGGCTGGAGTGGAAGAACTCGAGCGTCCTGCACAGAGCCCTGACCTCAACCCCACTGAACGGGAACACTGACTGCACCCCAGACCTCCTCACGTAATGCTCTTTCAGATGAATGAATACAGATCCCCGCAGCCACACCCCAAAATCTAGTGGAAAGCCTTCCCAGAAGAGCAGAGCAAAAGCGAGTCTAAATCTGGAATGAAATGTTCAACAAGTACATATGGGAGATGTGATGGTCTGGGAAACAAACTTTTGGCCACATAGTGTGTACAAATAAAGTAAACAGGCCATACAACCCACTAGTAAACTAATTTATTTGTAAAAATCTAGGACCATATCAAGAGATCACCTGAAAACAATTGCTGTGTCCAAAATCACTCACTCGTTCACTACTCCCTACTCACTATCTAGGGAATTCTATATAGTGAGCTCATTGATAAAATGAAAAAAAAAAAAACAAACACTTTCAGACACTAACTCCGCTGCGCCGTTATTTACATCATTACTGTCGCACAATTAAAACGTGCCAGATCAGTTGGTTGGTGGGTTTTCAAAATAACAAATACACGCATGTATTTGTTGTGATAAATTTGTATTATACTGACTGTATGTCCCACATTAATAAATACAAGAAGTACTTTGTCTCTGCTGCAGCTTTCAGTTCTTTTAGGGTGTTTTCACACTTGGTCCCTTTCAGCCATCTAACCGAACTCAGATCGATGACTCAGCATTTTTTGCGCATATGTGAACACTCCAACCGTACCCAGACCCCTTTAAAGCGAACCGAACTGAGACCACCTCAGGAGGTGGTCTCAGTACGGTTCGCTAAAAATCAACGGTACGGTTCGCCTAATCTGCGCATTGTGAACAAAAAGCGCACCGGGTTCACTTCGCCTTTTTCACTGTAGTTTAACCTTCTTCGTTTGCCGTAGTTGGTCACGTGACTGTAGCAGGGAAACTCAACTTCCTTTTGGAACTTACCACAGCCGCTTTACAGTTCTCTGAACTTACTGACTGATGAGTCGGCCACAATAATATAACTATATAATTTATTTATATATATATATAAATATAACACACATTATATATATATATATATATATATATATATATATATATATATATATATATAACATACATATATATAATATTAATATTTATATATATATATATAAATAAACACACATATATATAAAATATTACATATATATAAATAAAATATTACATATATATATAAATATAAAATATTACATATATATAAATATAAAATATTATATATATATAAATATAAAATATTATATATATATATATATATATATATATATATATATATATATATATATATATATATATATATATATATATAAAATACATTTATTTTCCTTAATCCGCACTATTTTGATCAAAGAATACAGCAGGGCAAGCATGGCAGCATACATTTTGATTCAAGAGAAAATTACCCAGAATTCCATGCGCTGGGGGTCTGAGGGCTCTAGAGGACCTGGTGTGAACAGAAAGAGGACTGAGGCTTAACTGGACCAGAAAGAGAACCCAGTCCTCTTTGTAATAAATTCACAGTGTGAACACAAAAAGAACTGAGTTCTTTTTCTGTTGGTCCACTTTTTGGTCCACTTAAAGAGGACTGAGTCTGGTTCCTTTAAAGGGGACCAGGTGTGAAAACACCCTTAAATCAAGGCTGAATACTTTTTCTTCTTTGCCGCTGCTTTTTATTCAATCAAATTTGAGGCTTTAGATTAATTCCTCGCTCTGCACTGTCACTTTTATTCTTGTATTCCATCTGGGTTATTCTATTTTAGCTTATTTTCTATTCTCCTAGTATTTTTAATTGTACCTGAGGCCACACCAATTCGATTAGTTGGTTCTCGGAATCGCCGCTTGAAGAAAATGCAAAATGAAAAAAAAAAAATCGAAATCGACTGCAGGTTGAGGTCACGTCACGTCAAAAACCAATCAAATCGCCCCTTTCACTTTAGATAAAGACTTGTGGAAGAAACATGCCTGTGGAGGGGAATCCTGCAAAGCCTGTTTGTGATTGCAGGGCTCTACATTAACTTTTGAAACCACTTGTCCTGTCGGGCAAGTTGAAAGGAAACTTACTTGTCCGAATGTGAAGTTGACTTGTCCAAAGAAAAAAATTGGACTCCATCAATCATTAATTTATTTATGAGAAATTGAAAACCAGAAAATTCAAATTATATATATATATATATATATATATATATATATATATATATATATATATATATATATATATATATTCATTTTTAAATTATTAACTTTGAATATATATCCTCCACTGATTAATTGTTGTTGTCTAATTATTCAGTGTGGCTCCTGTATGGTATTTAATGGTCAAAAAAAAAGATAATTTCAAATAATCCATAATTATATCTAAATTATAGAGCCCTATGTTTCAAATCCCTAAACTCCCATTACGAATTAGTTAATTAATACAGCCGGTAACCTAATTAGCAGCCATTTGACAGCTTGGTATTTCATAGATAACTTTCCCCACTCCTACCTCACTCCCTGTCAATCCACACGCATGCAGGCGCACATTCCCCGCCAGCACACGCTCGGCTAGATAATGAACACCATCAACAACAATTCAAAGATTCGGAAATCACCACACGCTCAACGTAAATATACAGTTGAATAATGATCCTGCCAACAGAAATGTCAACAAATCCACGTGTATGACACGATTAAAACCAATCATAAACGACCGTTTACTTTTCAGCTCAAATACACGAAGCGGTATGCCGGTTTCGCAAGTGGAATATTGCGCATGCGCACATCGATCTTTCCAAATAGAAACATCTGGCGATTCATCAAAACAATATGTCGAGTGAGATGCTTCGGGAATCATGTGAATAAACTGATAAATTTGATATGTAACCCGAATATCGGTGTATTTTGGCACTTGTCCGATCGGACAAGTAACTGAGACGATGAACTTGTCCGACATAAAGTATCACTTGTCCCGGACAAGCGTTAATGTCGAGCCCTGGATTGTTAGGATATTCAGCAAACAGAAGCGTACAATCTTTGACAGGTGTGTCGAAATTCATCTCATCTCATTCATCTCATTATCTCTAGCCGCTTTATCCTGTTCTACAGGGTCGCAGGCAAGCTGGAGCCTATCCCAGCTGACTACGGGCAAAAGGCGGGGTACACCCTGGACAAGTCGCCAGGTCATCACAGGGCTGACACATAGACACAGACAACCATTCACACTCACATTCACACCTACGCTCAATTTAGAGTCACCAGTTAACCTAACCTGCATGTCTTTGGACTGTGGGGGAAACCGGAGCACCCGGAGGAAACCCACGCGGACACGGGGAGAACATGCAAACTCCACACAGAAAGGCCCTCGCCGGCCACGGGGCTCGAACCCAGGACCTTCTTGCTGTGAGGCGACAGCGCTAACCACTACACCACCGTGCCGCCTGTCGAAATTCAAGAGGGGGGAAAACTTTGCACAGTTGTACTCAAGATGCCGTGAGCTTGTTACCCTGCGATGTGCCAACTTGGACTCCAACTCCGTGGAGGTGGGTTTGATTTATATATTTCATTGATTGATGTGAGGGGCAAGCAAAAAATCATTCGAAGTATTTAGCCATCAGAAGTAGCCTACTCCTGGTCAAATCTTTTTTTCTGTGCATTGTAGATGTTCAATTGACTGTAATTCAATCGTTTATTTAGCCTATCTGTTTAGTGGTTTGCCTGATAAAAAGACATGCAGCCAGAGCTAGCCCTTAATGCATATGGGTGGAAATAAGATAAGCTATTAAAAGAGCCATATGAAATGTGTAACAATAATGTATTGCCTTTGTTTTGTTTCTCTATTATGAAAGCCCTCTATTTCCACCGCTAATTTTACCATCAGAGCATTTTTTTATTTTTATTTTGCGCGCTCGCTTCATATTTTTCCTGAAAAAATCCGAGAACCAACTAATTAAATTGGTGTGGCCCGAACGTCAGTTTATACTGCGTTTCTTCCTCAGTCCATTCACTCCAACACACTTTTTTTTTTTTCTCTGCGTGATGGTATATATTGCTTGGTTAGTGACCATCGGTTGTACACTACTTTTCACGGTGCATTGTGAGATACTACGAGTCCACTATATAGGGTGTAATAATTCTTACTATACACTTGGACAGCACTACAAAATGGCGAACTCACTATATAGTCCACCATGTAGTGAGTAGGGACTGATTTCGGACACAGGGAATAAGGAATAGCACACGGGCGATTGCTCTAAGACAACGAGGGAGGCTCAGCCTCCTCTAAAAATGACGAACATCGTGTAGGATGAATTGCGCTAGGCTTATGTTGTAGCCGACCTTATAACATTGATATTTCAGATCCAGAATCATAGAAATATGTGTTCAACCCAACTACAGTGCGAAATCATTCCGTTATAACTTTCCCCAGTTCGCCTAATGTGTGCGTGAGTTTTTCCCCCTCGTGACAGCGCGATGCAGCCCAGCCTCAGTGGACTTCAATGGCATTTGGGAGCTCTGCGCTTTTCAATCTCAAAATGCAAGACGATTATTGGACAAATACTGCAAAAACGCCCGCCCACGGAGTCTCACGGACTCCCAGCCTCAGTGGACTTCAATGGCATTTGGGAGCTCTGCGCTTTTCAATCTCAAAATGCAAGACGATTATTGGACAAATACTGCAAAAACGCCCGCCCACGGAGTCTCACGGACTCCCAGCCTCAGTGGACTTCAATGGCATTTGGGAGCTCTGCGCTTTTCAATCTCAAAATGCAAGACGGTTATTGGACAAATACTGCGAAAATGCCCGCCCACCGGACTCCGAGCCTCACAGTGGGAGGGACATGGCAGTTTCCGCGAGGAGACTGGTGATTGGTGAAAGCGGCCGGATATTTTCTTTGATTGACAGCTCGTTTCAAATATAGACAGGCAGCGGCGAATTTCAGTTCAGTCCCATGTGGATTCGCAAGTGCTGTGGTGTATTGTAAGAGATCAGCTTACATTTCGATTTCATTCATTATATACGGTTTCTACCAGCTTTTTTAGTTTGTATATATTTTCATTGTAAATAAAGTGTAAATATAGTGTTGTCAAGTTCGCTATCTTAGTTCCAGAAATTTCGTTTATTTGAGTGACTGAACTTGAACTTGAGGGGGCTAGTCAGCTAGCAAGAAAGCTGCGCACGGATGCCAAGCATTGCTGATTTAATTTTGGCGAAGCCATTTGCCAGTCTTCCTTTCGAGGAAAAAATTAAAATTAAAGAGCAGGGTAGACCAACGCCTCAAATTGACTTGGTGAAAAAGGTAGGGAATAATACTCGTTCCTTTCAGCTCTCCTGGTACAAGAAAGTGAATTGGCTAACAGCAAGTGACCCACATCAACAACAGTAAATAGGCTACTTTAGTAATATGTCATGGACGGACCAAAAATATAGAATCTATTTAAAATGTTTATGCTGAGTATACTATATTGGAATATATATTTCTCTGGATATGAATTAAACACAGCTACAATTTGGAAAACATTTTTAAACAAAAACACAGCCGAGAACATTTCACACTACAGACCTGGATTAAAAGTGAAGCGTTATCAAAATTGTCAATAAAACATTTCTCAGTCAAAATAAGTAAAATATAGGGAAAGTGCCATTGAATGAAATGTGTGGCACCCAGCTCTATGTTTGGCTCCCCAAGGTCAGTGCTTGTGCCTATTCCAGAACACTCTGCTGTTACTGCTGAGGTTCCTGACAAAGAGCTGCTTTCAATAATGATCAATTTTTAAACAACATGCCACAATTTTAAAATATAAAATGTTAAAATATACCCCCCCAACACCACCATCATGTATATTGGACAGTAGGCTAATGGGCCAAAAGAACCTGTTATTTCACAGTTTGTGACCCTGCCAACAATCAGCCAGATCAGAGGCAAGAGTATGGGCAAAATTGATGTGTTTTTTCTTTTAAAATCTGGAAATATCGTAACCGACCAGCCTCCCCTATTTGAAAGACTACCAGCCGCCACTGGAATAGCACATGACTAAGGAACTGCAATATGCAGAGTTAATATCTCCTGGGTGGAAATTCTGAGTTGAGGAAGTATTGTTTTATTTTGCTAGTTAGAGTTACAATGAGTGTAGCTGAATGCAGCATGGTCCACATGGAAAACACACCAATTCTGTCTCACTCAGAATGCGTAGCAGAAGTGTTAATACACGCACTTACTGTGTGTATGAGCGAGTGAGCGAGCAAGGAGAAGCAGTACCCGGTGATTGTTTTAGATGAAATACAGCCCTGTATAAAGTCTGCAGCACATGTAAAGTTATGAGGAATGAAAGCCGAGCTAACACAATCACCTCCAAAAGGCTCTAGGTGATGACCTTTAGGGTCCGGTCCCACAACACCAATTATTATACCTATAACTACAACTATGACTATACCCATGCCTGAATTTAGTTCCAGTTTGGAGCAGCCACACTACAACTATAATATTGGTTGGCCCTGCCACTCAGGTAAATAAATACACATGGTTGTTGATTTTCGCAGGAAAAATGTAGCGGTTGCATACTGCTTGTGTGCACACCCAGTGCACTCAGCAGCACACAATGGCTGACCATGACAGCGAGGAAGAGGTGCTTTTGATGCTCATCTTCGACACTTCTATTATCAGTTTGTCCTCCATGATGCAACAAGGATGTACAAAGATGCCCAAGGAAAAAGAATAGCACGTACTGAGATGTCGTCACATGTAAACAATTACCTGATTGGTCAGATGTTTTATCGGATCAGGTCCAGGCCTGGAAAAATTGCTCCAGAAGCAATTTCACCGACACTGATAAACCCAGGCCTGGGCTATAGGTATCGTTATCAGTCTGGTGTGACCACTAACCATATAAACTGCAGGGGACCAGTTTATTTATAGTTATTTTATATCGGTAGGACAAGATTCTGACTACCAATAAAGCTTAAAGCCATGTCACACAGCCATCCATCCATCATCCGTTACCGCTTATCCTGTGCAGGGTCGCGGGCAAGCTGGAGTCTATCCCCGCTGACTATGGGCGAGAGGTGGGGTACACCCTGGACAAGTCACCAGATCATCGCAGGGCTGATACATATGGCCCTTTTCCACTACCCTTTTTCAGCTCACTTCAGCTCGCTTCAGCCCGACACGGCTCGCGTTTCGACTATCTCAAAACAGCACGACTCAGCTCGCTTCAGCCCTGCTTAGCACCCAAAACTCACACGGTTTTGGAGTGGGGCTGAAGCGAGCCAAACCGAGCTGAGTGAGGCTGGGGGCGTGAGCAGACACTCCCCTGTGCACTGATTGGTGAGGAGGAGTGTCCTCACATGCCCACACACGCCCCGCGAGCACGCTGGGATCTGTAAACACCGTAAACCCGGAAGAAGAATAATTACGAATTACGAGAATTTCTGGAGCCTTATGCGCCTGGCCTCATCTATACGCTCTTGCCAGTATCTGTTGGCGTTGTCGGTGACAACAAGCCACAGCACCAAGACCAGCAACACTAACGACACCATGTCCTCCATGTTTATTGTTTACTATTCGGGTCGTGAGACTACCGCTTAAAAGGTCACTGATGTCACTGTTTGCGCCACTTAACGACATCACGTGACGTCCACCCACTTTCGCTAACTCCACCCAATGTGTCCACCCACTTCCAGCCAGCACGGTTCAGCACGGTGGTAGTCGAAATGCAACTCCAATAGCCCCGCTCAGCTCGACTCAGCGCGGCACGGCTCAGCCCGACTCAGCCGCGTTTGTAGTGGAAAAGCGGCAATAGAGACAAACAACCATTCACACTCACATTCACACCTACGGTCAAATTAGAGCCACCAATTAGCCTAACCTGCATGTCTTTGGACTGTGGGGGAAACTGGAGCGCTCGGAGGAAACTCACAGGGAGAACGTGCAAACTCCACACAGAAAGGCCCCCGTTAGCCACTGCACTCGAACCCAGAACCTTCTTGCTGTGAGGCAACAGTGCTAACCACTATACCACCCTCACACAGCCATGCACTGCAAAAAAAAGGTTTAAAAAAATTAAAAGGATAATTTGTTCCATGAGCATTTTGACCATCTGTGATTTTCTTTGTGGGCATTTTTTGGATGGAATTCAGATAATTATAATTGCAGTCATCAATCTTCCATAATCATTGTTATTCCATTCACAAAGCTCTGAGAGAGAGAGAGAGAGCTCCCCTATCAACATGGTCAAACCAGCTGCTTGGGAAGTAAAAGCATGGCCTGAGAGAGCTTCTGAGCAGCTACAGGACTGTTTAAACCACACAGACTGGAAGGAGGAGGAGGATGACGACAACACCTAAACTTCCACTGGACTGTTTTTACTACTACTCCCACCACTACAACCACCATCACCACGGATGATAAAAGATGTCCAACTCCTGCTAAATGCCTGCAGCATGGCTTTCCGGTCCACCAACATAATACTGTACAATGTGGCCAGGTCTAACCTGAAGAGGGGCACTAGAGATGCCAAAGCAGCCTACAGAGAGAGGATTGACAGACACTTTGACAACTCAGACCCTTGTCCAGCATGGCAAGGTATACGACATACCACCAATTATTAAGATAACCCCACCCTGAGCTGCTCTAGCAGTGAGGTCAATCATTCCTTTGGTCACCATGAGGTGGAGAGAAGAGAGACTGCGATGCTGACTGCTCTAGCTCCAGTTCAAGCTCCCAAAACCCAGACACTCATCATCCAGACTGCGATGTCATAGGCACGCTCCATAAGGTCAACGTACGAAAAGCGGCAGGTCCAGACGGGTTCTCAGAGACAGTGCTGCTGAGTTGTTTCCAAGCAGACCACCATAACCTGCCTCAATGACTACAAGCTTGTTAAATTAACACCAGTAAATCATGAAGTGTCTGGAGAGCCTGGTCCTTAAGCACGCCAAGGCTGCTCTCTTACCCATCCTGGATCCACACCAATATGCTTACAGGGCCAATGGATAACACCATTGCCACTGCCTTCCACACTGTACTGCTTCAGCTAGAACAGGGAGCATGTGCGTATCTGGTGTTTGTTGATTACAGCTCTGCATTTTACACCATTGTACCCAGCAGACTGATCTCCAAGCTGTCCGACCTCCGCTTCAGGCACAACAACAGATTCAGGCCTTTGGATAAAGGACCGAGTGCAGTCAGTCAGGATGTGCCCCCGCCACTCCCCCACCTTGTCGCTCAGCACATGGGCTGCATAAGTGTGTTTTCAGCCCTCTCTTCTATTCCCTGTACACCAACCCACAACACGAACACAATCATTACATTTGTAGACACGCAACAGTGGTGGGGCTGATCACTGAGGACGATGAGTCATCTTACAGGGAGGAGGTACGTGGTCTCACGTGGTCAACCAACATCAACTCTCTGGTTAAGAAGGCACAGCAGCAGCTTTACTTTCCAAGGACAATTAGGAAAGTCAACCTGCCACAGCAGCTGATCGTGTCCTTTTACCGCTGCTCTACTGAGTATCCTGACATACGAGATCCTAATATGGTTTGGGAACAGTTCTGCAGGTGACCGGAAGGCTTTGCAGAGAGCGCGTCATCAACATGGCCCAGATCACCACCAACAAACATCTACAGCTCCTGTTACCTCTGGAAATCATCATGCATCGTAAAAGACCCACCTCACATTTCCCAGCACTTGGTTTGTACTTCTGCTCTCAGGAAAGCGCCACAAGATTAATGAACAGTTCCTACCCCAAATCCATCACCACACTTAACTCTGCACTGGAAGAACTCCCTCATAGACACCCCTGTGCAAGATCCCATACCTTTTGTCCTATATTCTGGAATTATTACTCATTATTCTATCCACATTCACTGGATATGAGCAATCGCGCTCTCTGACTGGCTACTCTACTACCAGGATATCAGCTCATATACCGTGAATAGAGAAAAACAAAATGGCAGAACGTGTTGCTGAACCGACCGAGGACGAAATAAAAACTACTCGAAAACAACCCCCTTCCCAAAAAAAAGCATCTAAATATGGTATGAAAGTATTTGATGATTAGAACGCATCCTTTTTATTTTTCAAGAATTATTATTACAGCATTTTTTCACAAATCGCTCCTGTCATTTCGCCGGTTTGTTTACATTCTTCATCTTTAAGCATTAAAATTTGTTGAATTTTTATAGATTGGTTCAAAAGCTCAAAGTAGTCTGAAAATTACAGAACTGAAATGTCCAACAGAGAATTACCGTAAATAAATACCTGAAGCTATTTGATACCTCGGCACGACAGCGAGATGGCACTTTCTACTAAAAAAAAAACAAAACACCCACACTAAAAAGTCAATTCATGCCACCATCGATAGGTTTTTTTAAAAAAGTGTATATAATGCCCCTAAACCACACTTTTTTCCTTGTACAAAGCAACAATCATTGTGTTGAGTGACCATGTGTTTTTGAAATCATAGTTGATCCAAAAGGCCATAAATTAATGGAAAATCAATAAAATCAGCCAATTTTCACGGAATCTGCCGAGACTGAACTGGAAGATCCTGAAGGAGTGCGTGACATCACACATGTAACAATCTAGGTATCAATTTCGTTCACGTATGCAGCAGTGGTTAGACCAGTCTTGATATGGAATAACGTTTTGGAGAGAATTCTGATAGTGATTGGGATTCTTATATGTCGGATGAAGGGGCAGATGATTATCAAGCATATTCTGGAATAAATGGTTCTCTTTTCAAGTCCCCAAGACGAGAAACAGAGGTCAGTTCACGACGGTCCCGCTCACCGCCGATAGCGCACCACCAGCCAGAGAGAATTGGAAACACAGATTGGTCTGTGGATTTTTATTCTAAGCTGGTCGCTGCAAAATATCGGGAAAATATTTACATGTACCTCAATAAATACAGAAATATGTGACCCCTCACCGAATCCAGGGACACATGTCGGCCGAAACGAATCCGAGATAATCGCAAAAGAAGCATTTTTTTTTTAAATTTGTGATTTTTGTTTTTTTCCATCATGTGCAAGTTGAGATCTTGAAGAATGCAATCAGTATTTCAGATAATAGATTGTTTTGTTGGAAAAGCATACATTTTTTGTTGCAAATTGTCTCGTTTTTGTCAGGACTGTAGCCTGCTGGGGGTGTGTGGGTAAATTACCATATGGGCCATTCACATGATGATTTAAGTCTTTTTTTTTTTCGCGAATCAGCTGTATGATACGAGCTGAGCTCGTGGCTACTTAACCTGCATACAGGCATGTAATTTCACTATGGAATGAGCAAGTTAAACAGAGCGCAGAGGAGCTGAAACACCGCGAAGCAAACAGACGCACGGTATTTACATCGGAGATAACCATTTCTAGCAAAAAAACCCACAACCTCGTTTTCCAGATTGAATGGAATACTTGAATGATTGGATGATACACGGACCGTTCTAGGATTACATTCCATCGGATGCACTGATGTGTGCAAGGCACCGTTTCTCTTTCTGATGGGGTAAGTTTATTAATCTAAGGCTGTGTGGTTACTTTTGCATGTAACGGAGAGTGTTGTGGTTTGGTTAAGCCTAGGTCACAACCGGACGTACGATTTTTTGGCTGTGCGATTTTTGGTGTTTCCCAAATCGCTGCGTTTTTTTTTTTTTGTTCACGGAGAAAGACGCGCGTTGGCCGTAAGTTTGTCTTGCAACCTGAAAAAAAATGTAAGCGCCCGTAGAGTTTGTTTGACATGACAAAGAACCTCTGCGGCCGGTCTGCGGCTCGAAAATCAGCACATCACACGCGCGCTCTCGTGCGTTTCACACGCGCTCTCCGTGTGTTTCTTGCGTTTTTTGCATGTAGACCGGCCGTAGGAGCGCGTACTGTACGGCCGGTTGTGACCGAGGCTTTACATGAAACTAGTGTTGTGTTAGTTGTGTCATCATCGTGCTATCTTTCTTTCTTACGGTGTGAGTAATTTTTCAACCACAAAGCGTTAAAGTATACTTTAGGACTTATTTTTGTACTTTATAATTGTGTTGGGCATACTTTGCATGGAAGGAAAATTGACGTGGTGATCTTTGTTTACATGAAAGTAGTATCGTGCTAGCTCGTAGGGGGTAGAGCTTTCCTTAATGTCATGCAAAAGAGCACCATTATGTGCCCGCCCTACATCCAGAGTAGCTGAGATGGAAAACTTTGAGGGCGATTTTCTCCCTTTTCTGTTTTAAGAAGTATACACTTTCAAAAGGCCACACATTCTTCAAATATTGTCAGATCTCCACATGGAAGGCATCATTAGAAAGCTTAGAAACTGTACTTTCTGAATCTGTCAATAACTCAAAATGCCCCCGGGCAGACATGTGTCCCTGGATTCTGTTTTCTGACACATATAATCTTTAAAAACGTACTTAGTGTAATTATTGAAAGAAAATATGAAGTGGGCAATAAAAGGGGAATTGACGAACTGTCCAAATGTCAGCTCAAACGTCATTTATTAAATCGATGGGTTTCTTTTTGCTCCAGTAATTCCCATGTGGTCGTTCTGGTGGTGGTGAACACTTGATGAATCAGATTTATTATTACTAGGCGACATGAAATCTGCCCGCTTCGTTTGCACAAACCTCACCCACTGTCGCTTTAGATTAGTGTCATTTCTGTTCCTGGAAATTCATGAACTGAATGTCCTGTTGTATATGGATTGAAACATCCAAACACAACACAGTGCTTTCCCATCGTTATTTTTGTAAAATTCCAACAACAAGATCCAATTTCAACGAGTAAACAAGCACGGAGTCAGATGAACCGATCTGGCCCAGATAACCGCGGTTCCACATGTGACGTCGTGCGAGATTAGCCCTGAGGCAAGGCGGCCTTTTTCCGGGATCTGGATGCCGCAATTTACTGATAGTTTTGTGCTTGATAATAAAACAAATAATTTATATTATTTTCCCCCTGCTTTATTAATTCATTTTGTTAGTTACTAATGAAATATATTCATTTTAAAGCATTACAATAAGGCATTACCTTCTGGCTCTCCCCTTTTAGTTCTGCTGTCATAGTTAGTTTTGCCGGAGTCCCTGCTTGTACTCAGCGCAAAATGTGTACTGTTCCTACTTATTCAGGTGACATTGGGCATACCTAACAACCTGTCCCCCCCCCCAGTCTGTCCCTCTGAGTTACATGTTAATCCTGAGATCGAGATGCTGACCTCTTCTGCTCCTCGGACCTGCCTGATCCATCCTGGTGCCCTGTGTCTGGTTGGAGTCTCATCACATCGCTCCTGTGGAGGACGGCCCCATGTGGACAGTTGAAAGTTGCACTTGGAAGACGCTCTGGACTCTTACAGTAATGCTTTTATGGCTGAGGACTACAGTTGACTTGCTAACTTTAGGGACTGCAGTTGTCATGAACAGTTTTGCTCTCAAGTTTCCATCAATGAAGAGTTTATAACATCAACGAAACTGACTTCATGTTAAAACTGGTAATGTTATAGTCATGCTGTCTGTTGTTGCCCAAATGAGGATGGGTTCCCTTTTGAGTCTGGTTCCTCTTGAGGTTTCTTCCACACGTCGTCTGAGGGAGTTTTTCCTTGCCACCGTTGCCACAGGCTTAACTGCTCATTGGGGATAGATTAGGGATAAAATTAGCTCATGTTTTAAGTCATTCAAATTCTGTAAAGCTGCTTTGCGACAATGTTTATGTTAAACTTTGGTCAAATATCTGTCACATTTTGTGCAATTTTTTGTACCTTGCGCAATACCAGAAAAATTCAGTTGAAATCGAGCCATTTGAGGCGAATTGGTCCGCCTCTGAAAAAACTTGCCATTTGGATTTCCCGGCAAACATTGATTTTCGCGTCGTCGCGTGCGGGACACCTCCTTCTGAATCCCATGTCAATGTTGGTTTGTTTATGAGAAAACAACCTGGTGGTTTTCTGCAAATTTCTTCAACTTTATCACGTAATTATTAAAATGGTTAACAGATGCATCGTAGGAGGGTGTAGCAACACCAATCTTGATGGGATTAGTACTCATCGTTTCCCAAAAGACCGGACAATGAGAGAGAAATGGGAGCGCTTCGTGCGAGGCACCCGGAAAAACTGGCAACATGCAACAGACCACAGAATCATATGCGGGGCTCACTTCATAAAGCCCGACGACTTTGAGAGCTATTTGCAGTGGGAAATGGGCTTCAAGAAGCAACTTGATCTGAAAAAAGACGCAGTTCCATCTGTCAGAATGCCCAAAGCAACACCGTCTCCATTTGTGTCAGCGTTACCAAAGGAGCCAGCCGTGTTCGTCTCCCCTGACAGAAGGCGAAGTGCCGCATCCACTGAGCCCCTCGAAGCCGAGGACCAAAGCAGAGCCGAGAAAAAGACCAAGAAAATCGGCGATTCACAAGTTGACTGTTGCCAGGGTAAGAAATAAGAGAGACTATTATCTAAATTAGGTGTTCCTGTGTTTGTGTGGTACACGGATAATGTTATTTATTGACCCAAAAGTAAACAACACGAAAGCACTGGGCGATAATACACTTACTTCACATGTATGTCATGGCTATGCATGTCAGGGCTTGAGATCTTGGGACCTGTCAGACAACTGCTTAACTGTATATACAACCCTGCTTAGCCGATTCCATGTGTGTAGCTTATGAAATCTTTCTCCTACAGTAGCCAGCACTCTTCTAAATGAAGAAATATATTAATACATAATAGTAATTAGAAAAAAATATGATTTATGTAACAATAGATAGATGAGCAGTGATACATGAATCCATGGGTTTAGAAGCTGAAGCTTTCAACTATTATCATTTCAATGCAAAATCGCTAGCTGATAAACTTGGTCTACACAGGCTGCGCACTGAAACCGTGCAAAGCTCTCGCAGCCTGCTGGCGCTTCCGCAGGTGATGTCATGAATCTGGCTCCAGACTCCCTTGGGATTTTTCCAGATGCGTTTTGCTATTTGATTTTTTTCTGCTGTAGACAGATGGCCTTGTGCAAAATTACCCTTCTGGATGAGTGTGTAAAGGGACATTCTTTCATATAAAAAAAAAACCAACAACACTAAATTGGTCCAGGATATGCCCTTTAAAAGTGCTATACAAATAAACTTGACATTGTATACACTTTAAGAAGACCGCCAAAGCAGAAATGATTTTGTTGGACGTTTTGTATAAAAAGAGTCTATTTATCGAATTGGCAAGAAATAAAAAAGTGCTCCGTTTTTCAAAATCCAGTCAACATGGATAGAATAAAACAGTTATTCCACTCAGGTGGGGTTTACATTAGACCGTATCAGCAGATCATCAGATTAACATTTTTAAAACGATTAGCGTGCACACAGCAACGCCAATACACGATTTGCGTGCACACAGCAACACCAATACACGGATACGCTCGGCTCCGCAGGCATCCTGCGCTCCAAATCACTCCGCCCTGAACAGCGAGTGCCCTCTGGAGGGTGCGCACTCCGGCCTTGCGCAGCTCACAGAGCGCGCGAGTGAAGCGCACAAGCTGTGATTCGGGACTGAGCCGCTGTGTGTGTGAGATCTCAGTGCATGTCGGGCATGCGCGTCACTTACCACTTGCAAGTGGAAGGATGGCAAGCCTAAAGACAATCATAACTACACAATGGGCAGTATTTGCATCAGTATTTGCAGTATTTTCATACTTTTATACTCTTTAATGAAAGGTGATACAAGGCGGAAGTCCGCGCCGTTTTTCAGCAGTCGCGTCATATGACCAACGCCAGCGAATCAGGAAGGTGGATGTCACAGTGATGTTGTTCAATGACGACGCCAGCTAGAGCTCAGCACAGCGTATCCTCAATGTTTACACAGCACCGGACCAGACACGATCTGGATTGAATACGTGGACCCTGGCGGATTCCCGTTTCCCGGCGTTTCCAGGCGTTTTAATGTAAACGGACAGTGCATCCGCGAAGAAAACGAGACAGATACGGTCTAATGTAAACTTGGCCTCAATCTTGATGCTAGGCACCTCGTCAGCTATCAGCTCATGTACGACTCGATTTCGTGGAATAATTGTTAAACATTCCCATGGAATACATCAGGCAGCATATGTACAGTAGGCATAATGTGTATGGATGCGTGTGTACACACACACACACTGTTGTTCTTACCCTTTCCCTTTGTTCCACTATAAATGATAACAGAAACTAACTTGTCTTACAGATATTCTACAAGTTAAAAAGCAGAGGTGGACAGTAATGAAGTGCATTTACTTGAGTACTGTACTTAAGTACACGTTGAGTATCTGTACTTGAGTATTTTTTTTTTGGGAAACTTACAACTTTAACTTCACTACATTTGAAAGGCAAATATCCTACTTTTCACTCCATTACATTTCTATCAAGGCCCTCGTTACTATGAGGCAGCTTTGAAAGTGGGTGTTTTTTTTTTTCTACAATGTGACTGGTTTTTTCGCAGGTGACACTGAGACAGCCTATCAGTAAATCACTAGGATCATGTCACATCCATAGACTATAAAATCAAGTTCAATGATTTCTCAGCAGCGTTATTATTATAGGAGAATGCGCACACCCATGGCCATACCTAGAACCCATGTTTCAGTTTTCATTTATTTTGTTTTAAATGTTTGCTTTGTTTGCCGAAAACGAACCACATCACGGCCTACAAAAACTCGCCGTCCAACCTGCGGAAGCATATTGAGGGATATAAACGTTTTATTCCAAGAGAAAGCTTGTAATGAAGTTGTCTGTGCTTTTAGAGCGAGCGATAACGTTGCAATAGCTATGCAGTCTGGTTAGTCAAACGACTTTCTATGGATTTGCCCACCAAGTTGCCGTAGCCTTGTCCACGCTTAACGTTTACACACAGCTAGTTAACTTGGACACTGTTAGTTAGCATGTAAAAACGGAGTTACGCTAACATGAATAACGTTAACTTATCTGAAGTGCTTTCAGAAATATGTTTTAGCATAATCTTGCCAAATAAACAGAATGTAGAAATCTTTCTTTTCTAGTAGCGTTAGCTACCCAATATGATTTTGAATTTGAAGAGTTTGCTAGCATGTCAGGTGGAGTTTCACTGACTAGCTAGCTTAACGTTAAACCACCATGATGGCACAGCATGCGTTCATTTTGTGAATTCACATTTCTGTCTTTGGTCACGCCGTTAGGTTTTGTAAGCGTTGTTACAATAATACAACGATGCGTTGACAGAAAATGTACTTTTAATACTTAAGTATTTTTAAAAGCGAGTACTTCAGTACTTTAACTTAAGTAAAAATTTGACTGGACAACTTTCACTTGTATCGGAGTAACATTTGACCAGTGCGATCTGTACTTTGACTTGAGTAATGAAGTTGGGTACTGTTAAAAAGTATGACTTGTCATTCATTAATAAATTAAAAATTGTACTCTTTATCAAACTGCTGTGGTAACAAGTAGAATAAAACACTCGGGGACTTCATGTTTAGTATACAGTATGTAAGAAATTCATCTATTATTATTCTATAACTTGAATAAGTGGGTATAGGAGTACATGGACATTTTAATCAGCTGCATATCAGTGTATAATTTATTGCTACAATAACACAAACAGCCAAAAATAATTAACAGTGCGTCACTTACAAAGTGTCATGTTACTGTATGAAAGGCACTGCTGTTATTCCAAGAGTCAACTTATCCAACATAAAATATGGTTTACAGTGATGTTATTACCAAATAAATCACGCAGTAAATCACGCAGCGTACTGATGAGTGACGGATTGAGAAATTGTGCAAGCTTGCATGATGATTAATCCATCAGCTCGTATAACGCCAAGTGGCATCCTAATGATCAATCACAACTCATCATCACCCCTTACACTCATCCATCACATCAAATGATGCACTCGGTGAAGCAGCGCTGGCTCAAGCTGCTCATTTGTACTCATCCAAACTTCGATCTGTAGCTGCACTTCTATCAAGAGGAAGAATAAAGCCGTGTCTTGATGTTTCGCACCAATCATTTAAAGACTTTGGACTTCTGAGAGTTGAGCCGTTTAGATGTTTAATTCCACATCCACTGCTGCATATTTTATGACCTCGTTCTACCCCAGAGAGGCAAAAACAAGCAGCTGTAAGATGAGCAAGCCTTTAAGTTCTTGCATGAGTTTTCAAACTATTCTTACACATTTTCTAGCTTTTTTTTTTTAAAATCCAGTCCCAATTAAGGAACGTAAGCAGGCACAAAATGTAAATAAGCACCTCAGCTCCAAGGATACGCAGCTAAACCTATAATAAATCGCTCAAATGTTCATCTTAACACTCCGAGCAGCTTCAAAGATAAGCACAGCCCTGTGTTCATAACGTACAACCCTCACGACACCGCCGTAGTATCCATAGTAACCATCCATAGTAACCAAGGTTGAGGAGAGACATAAAACCTAAATAATATAGTACAAGTATAGCACTTCACTGTATTACTTGCAAAATAAGATCGTTAAAGCTCTTTGCCCAAGTAATCGGACCGGTATCTGGATCTTTTTACAGCCACAGGCTTTATACAATACGTACTTGATCTGGTCAGGACCCAAGTTGTGTGTTTGTGTTTATACCTTGACGTATCCTCCAGTAGATACGAGGACCTTGTTATCAGGAGAGAAGTGCAAATCAGTCACCCAGCCTCCATGGAAGGAATCCATCGAGTCCTTGCTCTCCCGGGAGCAGATCTTCAGCAGGTTTCCATTCAATATGTTCCATAGCTGCGTGTAAGATAAATAAGAAGGAAAAACACATTATGAGCCTGTGGCAGAGGGGGCATGGTCAAGCCTGCAGGTAATGTGTGCTCGTTCTCACCCGTGTCTTGTTATTGGCAGTCTACTTACAGTATATACACGCACATTTATTCTATCCACATTCACTGGATATGAGCAATCGTGCGCTCTGATTAGCTGCTCTACTACTAGGATATCAGCTTATATACCGTGAGCAGAGAAAAACAAAATGGCAGAGCATGTTGCTGAACCAACCAAGGACGAAATAAAAACGCTACTCAAAAACAAAACCCCAAAAATCATCATCAAGTATTTAAAAGAAACAGAAATGGCTAAAAGAAAATAGTTTTTTGTCTTTTTTCCCCCTCCCCAATATCGCCTGGTTCACACTCCAGCCCAGTCGGTGGCAGTAATGCACCTTTAAGTTGGTTTGTCAACCATCCCCAAAAAAAAAACAAAAACCTAAAGAAGAAGTGGAAAAAAAAACCCAAAAATACAAAACAACAAAATATGGAATAAAAGTATTTGATGGTAAGAACGTATCTCTTAAAATTTTTTCAAGAATTATCGCATTTTTCACAAATTGATCCCGTTATTTCACTGGTTTGTTTACGTCCGAGGCAGAAATTATTTTGTTGGAAATTTTGTATAACGATTTTATTTATTGAAATTGCAAAAAATAAAAAAATGCTCGGTTTCTCAAAATCCAGTGAATGTGGAGAGAATAAAACAATTATTCCACTCAATCTTGTCATACATGGCTTATAGCCAACTTGGTGCTACGCGCCTTGTTGCCATCAGCTCATGTACGACTTGATTTTGTGGAATAACTTAGTGTGCGCGTGTGTGTTCCTTTCAGTAGAGGTCATGAGGCAGACACAGAGAGAGAGAGAGAGAGAGAGAGAGAGAGACAGACAGACAGACAGACAGACAGGGAGACACAGAAAGAGAGAGAGACAGACAGACACAGACAGAGAGAGAGACAGGCAGACAGACACACCGGGAGACACAGAGAGAGAGACACACACACAGACAGACACACAGACGCACGGGGAGACAGAGAGAGACAGACGGACAGGGAGACAGAAAGAGAGACACAGACAGACAGGGAGACACAGACAGACAGACAGACAGACAGACAGAGAGAGAGAGACAGAGACAGGGAGACACAGACACAGACAGACAGGGAGACAGACAGACAGAGAGAGACAGACAGACAGATAGGGAGACACACAGAGAGACACACACAGAGACAGGGAGAGAGAGAGAGACAGACAAAGAGAGAGAGAGAGAGAGAGAGAGAGACAGACAGACAGACAGAGACAAAGAGAGAGGGAGACAGACAGACAGAGCGTGAGCATGTGATGGCACTGACACAAACGCTCACCTTGAATTGAAATTTGAACTTGTACTTGACAAGTCCTGAATGGCGTAGGATTTCTCCCTTATTTGGTCTTGGCCAATTCACCTACCATATGACAGCTATCAGTCAGGGAGGGAGAAAGCTAATCACACTCCCACAGAGACATTGTAAGCCAGTATCTTTTCAAACTGCTGCTCATGCAGCATCACAAGGTGGCATCCCACTCGGAGAAAAGCTCCATCCACTGCCTTCATCATGCATGACCTCACAAACACCCACAACTGTCTAGTGTGTCTGTGATTGCCGGGGGGTAAATTCCCCTCCCCCATACACACACAGCCATTGCTCTCTTGGACTCTGGCCACAGATGGCTGTGGCATCGTCTGGCTTATACTTACATTTATAGCATTTGGCAGATGCCCATATCCAGAGTGACTTCCAGAAATGTTTTGAAGTCTCTATGAATAAATACATCCTGATACTGGTTCACTAGGTCACGGAGGGGGGTAGGGTGGGGGTGGGACTATGTTTTGGCGGACACAAAAGTGCGCAAGAAGAAGATAAAAACAAGAACGGGTGACAGTTTGCAACATGGCAACCCTGAGAGAAGAAGAGCTAGCATGTTTAATGCGGATGTTGGAAGAAGTAGTACGAAGACCAGAGGATTTTGCTTTCGCTTGACCATGTGCCAGTGGTTTAAAAATGTTCTTCTGCATTTCATACTTCAACTTTCCTGGGTCACCATCTGCAGCTACTCCCACCTACTGGATCAGCGCATTACTGCACGCTCAGTTTCGCACATGTCCATGTGGTTGTAAAATTCGTGTGCCGAGTGGACTGTCTGTGTGGACTGTGCTGCTGATGAAATTTGATCCATAATCACCAGGCCTGGGTCGTGTCCATGGAAACACACTTCCTCCTTAGGACTATTATCATATTGACGATAGGGCAAATGCTGTTCCATCATGCTACTCAAGCACCGCCATATTTAACCATTTTGAAATGATGGCATGCTCGACATGGAATGCTGGGTTGTTTAAATCTATCGATACATTAGATTAGAGTTCAGAAAAAAAAAAAAAAAAAAAAAACCACAGCCCAGCAAAGCTGTGTTCATGTTCATGTCATCTTGCAGGAGCTTTTGAAGTTCGGTTTACAGCAACAAACTAACCGGATCCATATCCATGCCCGCTGTGTGTAATATCGTGTGCAAGCATTTTATGTTTGCTGCAATCGTGCTTGTACACTGTAACAGACCAGTACTAGCCAAATGTACCAGTACACAGTGTACCACAGCACAGAGGGAAATGACAACATGCTTGGTTTCTATGGGAACTAAACGTCATTCTCCTTGTCCTTGCCAAAACAACCAGTGTAAAAATAAAACCAGTTAGAGAAATGTGATGGTGGAGGCTTGGATTACAGAAAAAAACCCCGATGCTTCCATCTCTCAGTTTCTCTGAACACCATGTTTAAGGACGCAGTACAGCCATCACAGTTTACACAACAGAACTCTAAAGCTCTTTCTCACAGTCAAAAACAGTCATAAATTGAGAGAGTGGGAGACAGTGAGACAGAGTAGGGCAGAGAGTGGGAGACAGAGAGACAGAGTAGGGCAGAGAGTGGGAGACAGAGTAAGAGACAGTGATAGTGAGAGAGTGGGAGACAGAAGGAGAGTGAGTGGGGCAGAGAGTGATAAAGTGAGAGTGGGAGAGAGAAAGTGAGAGACAGTAGGAGAGAGACAGTGATGAGGAGAGAGAGAGACAGACAGACAGACAGTAGGAGAGAGAGAGACACAGTGATAAAGTGAGAGAGTGGGAGACAGTAGGAGAGAGAGAGACAGACAGACAGGCAGACAGACAGAGATAAAGTGAGACAGTGGGGGAGAGAGAGACAGACAGACAGTAGGAGAGAGACAGTGATAAAGTGAGAGAGTGGGAGACAGTGGGAGTGAGAGAGAGAGAGAAAAAGTGGGAGTGGGAGACAGTAGGAGAGAGAGACAGTGATAAAGTGAGAGAATGGGAGACAGAAGGGGAGAGAGAGAGAGAGAGAGAGAGAGAGAGAGAGACAGACAGACAGACAGACAGACAGACAGACAGAGATAAAGTGAGACAGTGGGGAGGAGAGAGAGAGAGAGAGAGAGAGAGACACAATGATAAAGTGAGAGAGTGGGAGACAGCGAGAGAGAGATAGAGTGAGTGATAAAGTGAGAGAGTGGGAGACAGTAGGAGTGAGAGAGAGCGTGATAAAATGAGCATGGAAGACAGTGGGAGAGAGGAGACATGGTGAGAGAGAGAGAGACAGAGAGAGGAAATGGTTGATACTTCTTGCTGTTGCCAAAACTATGAGAGGAGCAGAAAGGATTAAAGAAGAAAGCAAGCCTGAGTTAAAAGAGTGGAAGTTGAAGTCAGTGTTGTGTGGCGGTGTGTGATGTAGCGGCGTGCGTTGTGTGGCGGTGTGTAATGTAGCGGCGTGCGTTGTGTGGCGGTGTGTGATGTAGCGGCGTGCGTTGTGTGGCGGTGTGTGATGTAGCGGCGTGCGTTGTGTGGCGGTGTGTGATGTAGCGGCGTGCGTTGTGTGGCGGTGTGTGATGTAGCGGCGTGCGTTGTGTGGCGGTGTGTGATGTAGCGGCGTGCGTTGTGTGGCGGTGTGTGATGTAGCGGCGTGCGTTGTGTGGCGGTGTGTGATGTAGCGGCGTGCGTTGTGTGGCGGTGTGTGATGTAGCGGCGTGCGTTGTGTGGCGGTGTGTGATGTAGCGGCGTGCGTTGTGTGGCGGTGTGTGATGTAGCGGCGTGCGTTGTGTGGCGGTGTGTGATGTAGCGGCGTGCGTTGTGTGGCGGTGTGTGATGTAGCAGTGTGTGATGTAGCGGTGTGTGATGTGTGGAAGTGTGACAGAGAAAAACCCCGCTGCCCTTCTTTCCTCATTAGAAAGCTGATGGCTGCTTTTCAAAGGCTTATGAGCATTAATAGAACATAACACAGCTGGTATCCACCTCCCCCCTCCCATCCCTTATACAGGAACGTTCCAATAATTGGTTATACAAATTCAAAATAAAGAGAAGAGAACACACACACACACACTTCAAAATACCTTCACTTCCCATGCGTTCCACTTGGGCCAGTGAAGTCTTGAAGATTTTTGTGTTTATTTGTGCATGCTCAAGTCAAATTTAATAACAGCATTAGATACAAACTTCTTTGTGAAGCCACATTCATAATTCTCTTCCTCCAGACCTTTTCATGATTTTTGAAGAAAAGAAAAGAAAAAAAGGTCACTCTGATTGCTCCAAGCGCACAGATAATTTCAGGTAAACTTGATTTTATGAAGCTAACCATCATCCAGGATGAACATAGACAGTCTTAGCCAATCAACATCCACATTCTAGTCATGCTTTGACAAACCACACACTTTCCATCTTTTGAGCCAAATAGAATTAATCTGTTTGCCAGAGTTCAGCACTGAATTTGTCTTAAATGTTAGAATTTCATTTTGGCAGTTGAATATTGTGTTTTACTCTCAAAAAAGCTGACCGTTTTGTGTCAGTGCCAACGTTACTGTGGAGAAGTGTGAATTATTTGCCCAGCAGGGTCTCACACCCTTCACCTTCCCCATCGCCCTGCTCACCAGCAGCTCAACACATAGTCTTGATATTCTACACACAGGAATCCAACAGCGCCCTGAATAATCTTATTACAGCCCTGTGGAGATAAAATAATTCATTTGTTTATCCTGATTGAAAATGTCCAGTAAGTTGATTTCTATTCTGCCTGACAAATGGAACGCCAGAAAGCTGCTGAAAAGGGTTAAATCTCAGTATGATGAGCACTATAAGTGTGTTTTGTTATTGAAAATATTAGGTTAAAGATTCGCCAAGACAAACTTGCAGGGACAAAGATTGCAAAGTATGACACCCGCGTCCATTGACCCAACTTGGAGTGTTTTAAAGTGAAAACAAGATCAACTGTGAGCTACTGCTCACTTACGTATCTCCACGCTCTCGCTTATATCAGAATGCAAGCAATCGAAGGAACAGGACGCTTATTATGAATGTTGACTTCAACAAATAATTAACCCTGAAACAAGCGAGTAAAGAGCAGTGTTCTCCCCAGGGGTTTCACATAACATCCTGGTAAACTGTCATTTTGAAATAGCATTTTGCTTCTTGAAATAGTGTCAAAATCCACTCTATATAAATGTTTCGTAAATACATTCAGCCGGTAAACAGGAAGTCGATGTGGGACAGACCTGAAAACGGTATACATGGTATAGAACCCCAAGCTGAAGCTTGGCACCAAATATCAAGCAGTTGTGATTTGTAGTTGCTGAGAAAAACATTACAAAAATTTTGTAAATCCACCCTGTGTGTTTCGTAAATACATTCAGTCGGTAAACAGGAAGTCGATATGGGACAGACCTGAAAACGGTATACACGGTATAGAACCCCAAGCTGAAGCTTGGTAACAAATATCAAGCAGTTGTGATTTGTAGTTGCTGAGAAAAACGTTACGAAAATTTTGTAAATCCACCGTGTGTTTCGTAAATACATTTAGTCGGTATAGAACCCCAAGCTGAAGTTTGGTACCAAGTGGCTATGATTTGTGGTTGCTGAGAAAAAGGGTGTTTTGGACGGATGGAGATACGGACAGACAGACGGACAGAGGTAAAGCAGTAGGTATACCCTCCACCCTCCCCCGTTCGGAGCGGGGGTATAATAATAATAATAATCTCATATCATCTGTAGCCGCTTTATCCTGTTCTACAGGGTCGCAGGCGAGCTGGAGTCTATCCCAGCTGACTACGGGCGAAAGGCGGGGTACACCCTGGACAAGTCGCCAGGTCATCACAGGGCTGACACATAGACACAGACAACCATTCACACTCACATTCACACCTACGCTCAATTTAGAGTCACCAGTTAACCTAACCTGCATGTCTTTGGACTGTGGGGGAAACCAAGAGCACCCGGAGGAAACCCACACGGACACGGGGAGAACATGCAAACTCCGCACAGAAAGGCCGTCGCCGGCCACGGGGCTCGAACCCGGACCTTCTTGCTGTGAGGCGACAGCGCTAACCACTACACCACCGTGCCGCCTAATAATCTCATCTCATCTCATTATCTGTAGCCGCTTTATCCTTCTACAGGGTCGCAGGCAAGCTGGAGCCTATCCCAGCTGACTACGGGCGAAAGGCGGGGTACACCCTGGACAAGTCGCCAGGTCATCACAGGGCTGACACATAGACACAGACAACCATTCACACTCACATTCACACCTACGGTCAATTTAGAGTCACCAGTTAACCTAACCTGCATGTCTTTGGACTGTGGGGGAAACCGGAGCACCCGGAGGAAACCCACGCGGACATGGGGAGAACATACAAACTCCGCACAGAAAGGCCCTCGCCGGCCACGGGGCTTGAACCCGGACCTTCTTGCTGTGAGGCGACAGCGCTAACCACTACACCACCGTGCCGCCTAATAATAATAATAATAATAATAATAAACAACATGCAAAAGTTTCCCTTTCTATTATATTCATTTTCTCTATTTTAATTTCTGCAGTATGGTAACCACAAATAAAAATAAATAAATAAATAAATAAATAAATAAAACAAAAAACACCCCGCCCCACCACAGGACCAGTGCATAGCGAGTAGCAATAACAAGCAGAGTACTAATATCCTAAAAGTGCACTCACAGCCCCTGAAAAGAACAGAATTTGAAGAGAATTTACAGAGGCGAATTCAGTGTCGTCCATCCAGTATAATATAAGTGAGTTCAAAGGAAAATGGTCTGACACAAAAACTGAGTAAAAATAATTTTACCGCTAATCGACAGAGTTTCTCAGCTAGTAGGGGCCAAACCATGACGACGTTTGTTAACATGAACCAGGTGGCAAAGAGAACCTACATATTCTTCGTGTGCGTGTGACGTCATGCTCATTTTCCAAACCGGAAGTCCGCCATGTTGGATGATAACCAATATAGCGGTGCTTCACTTGTGATTTGTTGCAATGCTTCGTGATTTTCTTTTGATTTCATTGCCTTTGAAGAAAGACATTTGTGCGCTATATACAGTAATTGCGATAATAATGCTACGCATGACAAAGAGAAACAGTTCGTCAGATTTACCAAAATAATTAAAAACGGTGACAAAACAGATGAACTGTCCAGAGAACGCCATGCGCATGCTGTGGTTCAAAAACATACATCGTAAGGACTTAACTGATGAAAAAGCTAATTACACCCGCGTGTGTGGTGACCACTTTATATCTGGTAAGAGTTCATTGCTAATTAAAGCTGTGTTTTCTGCTGATTAAATTGAACTTTTGAGCTTTAGCATGAACACTCTGCTTCTCACCTTGCAGGAGCACCGGTAAACCTACGCAATAAAACAAATCCAGACTGGGCACCCACACTCAAATTAGGACACGATATAAACTCATCTCGCAGTATCGAGAAGCAACAAGAGAAATGAAAGATCTGCCAAGAAAGCCAGATTAGATGCAGCACAAACCTTAGTGAGTTTGGATACACAAGGAGAACAATGTGGGTCAGCTTTGCCAGGTGAGATATCAGCGATGCCATTCCAGTAACTTCGTTTTACTTATGCACCCTCTTCTTTTTTTTTTGTAGAACGAGAGAGTTCACAATATCAAGGTATTCTGTATAATCGGACGGATTTAACATACATATGGGTCAAAGCCACAAATATCAACTTTTTCCTCCGAATCTTGACTTGGCAGAGGACTCCAGAGAATCATAATATTTTGAGAAAGTCAGAGATGCATCACGGGGCGGCACGGTGGTGTAGTGGTTAGCGCTGTTGCCTCACAGCAAGAAGGTCCTGGGTTCGAGCCCCGTGGCCGGCGAGGGCCTTTCTGTGTGGAGTTTGCATGTTCTCCCCGTGTCCACGTGGGTTTCCTCCGGGTGCTCCGGTTTCCCCCACAGTCCAAAGACATGCAGGTTAGGTTAACTGGTGACTCTAAATTGACCGTAGGTGTGAATGTGAGTGTGAATGGTTGTCTGTGTCTATGTGTCGGCCCTGTGATGACCTGGCGACTTGTCCAGGGTGTACCCCGCCTTTCGCCCGTAGTCAGCTGGGATAGGCTCCAGCTTGCCTGCGACCCTGTAGGACAGGATAAAGCGGCTACAGATAATGAGATGAGATGAGATGAGATGAGATGAGAGCTGCATCACAGTTATTGTTCGCGCAAGAGGGCATTCTGGATTTGTATATCATCCAACATGGTGGCGGGTGCATGAAGTGGTGCTTGAAAGTTTGTGAACCCTTTAGAATTTTCTGTATTTCTGCATAAATATGACCTAAAACAACATCAGATTTTCACACAAGTCCTAAAAGTAGATAAAGAGAACCCAGTTAAACAAATGAGACAAAAATATTATACTTGGTCATTTATTTATTGCGGAAAATGATCTAATATTACATATCTGAGAGTGGCAAAAGTACGTGAACCTCTAGGATTAGCAGTTAATTTGAAGGTGAAATTAGAGTCAGGTGTTTTCAATCAATGGGATGACAATCAGGTGTGAGTGGGCACCCTGTTTTATTTAAAGAACAGGGATCTATCAAAGTCTGATACACTTCCACACATGTTTGTGAAAGTGTATCATGGCACGAACAAAGGAGATTTCTGAGGACCTCAGAAAAAGTGTTGTTGATGCCCATCAGGCTGGAAAAGGTTACAAAACCATCTGTAAAGAGTTTGGACTCCACCAATCCACAGTCAGACAGATTGTGTACAAATGGAGGAAATTCAAGACCATTGTTACCCTCCCCAGGAGTGGTCGACCAAAAAAGATCACTCCAAGAGCAAGGCGTGTAACAGTCGATGAGGTCACAAAGGACCCCAGGGTAACTTCTAAGCAACTGAAGGCCTCTCTCACATTGGCTAATGTTAAATGTTCATGAGTTCACCATCAGGAGAACACTGAACAACAATGGTGTGCATGGCAGGGTTGCAAGGAGAAAGCCACTGCTCTCCAAAAAGAACATTGCTGCTCGTCTGCAGTTTGCTAAAGATCATGTGGACAAGCCAGAAAGCTACTGGAAAAATGTTTTGTGGACGGATGAGACCAAAATAGAACTTTTTGGTTTAAATGAGAAGCGTTATGTTTGGAGAAAGGAAAACACTGCATTCCAGCATAAGAACCTTATCCCATCTGTGAAACATGGTGGTGGTAGTATCATGGTTTGGGCCTGTTTTGCTGCATCTGGGCCAGGACGGCTTGCCATCATTGATGGAACAATGAATTCTGAATTATACCAGCAGATTCTAAAGGAAAATGTCAGGACATCTGTCCATGAACTGAATCTCAAGAGAAGGTGGGTCATGCAGCAACACAACGACCCTAAGCACACAAGTCGTTCTACCAAAGAATGGCTAAAGAAGAATAAAGTTAATGTTTTGGAATGGCCAAGTCAAAGTCCTGACTTTAATCCAATGGAAATGTTGTGGAAGGACCTGAAGCGAGCAGTTCACGTGAGGAAACCCACCAACATCCCAGAGTTGAAGCTGTTCTGTACGGAGGAATGGGCTAAAATTCCTCCAAGCCGGTGTGCAGGACTGATCAACAGTTACCAGAAAAATTTAGTTGCAGTTATTGCTGCACAAGGGGGTCACACCAGATACTGAAAGCAAAGGTTCACATACTTTTGCCACTCACAGATATGCAATATTGGATCATTTTCCTCAATAAATAAATGACCAAGTATAATATTTTTGTCTCTTTTGTTTAACTGGGTTCGCTTTATCTACTTTTAGGACTTATGTGAAAATCTGATGATGTTTTAGGTCATTTATGCAGAAATATAGAAAATTCTAAAGGGTTCACAAACTTTCAAGCACCACTATACATCACACTATTTTTGTCCAGTGGTTGCACACGAAGAATAAGCCTGCTTTCATTCTTGGAAGAAATAAATCCTCAATTCTGCCGTTTGCACTGCCTCAGCTTATAAAGATTTTGGGTTAACGGCACGTTAATATTTCCTTAAAGAGGTACTGCACGGGCGGCACGGTGGTGTAGTGGTTAGCGCTGTCGCCTCACAGCAAGAAGGTCCGGGTTCGAGCCCCATGGCTGGTGAGGGCCTTTCTGTGTGGAGTTTGCATGTTCTCCCCGTGTCCGCGTGGGTTTCCTCCGGGTGCTCCGGTTTCCCCCACAGTCCAAAGACATGCAGGTTAGGTTAACTGGTGACTCTAAATTGAGCGTAGGTGTGAATGTGAGTGTGAATGGTTGTCTGTGTCTATGTGTCAGCCCTGTGATGACCTGGCGACTTGTCCAGGGTGTACCCCGCCTTTCGCCCGTAGTCAGCTGGGATAGGCTCCAGCTTGCCTGCGACCCTGTAGAACAGGATAAAGCAGCTAGAGATAATGAGATGAGATGAGATGAGGTACTGCACATGGAAATGTGTTTTTTGAGCTTTAAACTAAAATGATATGACTGGATTGTGATGAAACACATCAATGCTGGTGTTAGCATTTATAAAATTACAATTTGTATTTTTTTTTTTTTTTACAAAGTGCACTTTGGAGGTTGAAAATAGCTCAAAATGCCATCTATTGGTTAAAATCATCCTGAAGCTTGCAAGGCTGATGTTGATGTAGAGTAGGCCGTTTGGTACTTCTTTACGTCATGACATTTAAAAAAAAAACAAACAAAAAAAAAAAACCCACACCCACAAGTTAATGTCCTTTAATTAGAAGTGGACTGTTCACTTCCCCCAAGCCCCGCCCTTGAGTCGGAGTTTGTGAAGCCACAATCATTTTCAAATGTGTGTTGATAGAGACTCATCACTCACAGGAGTTTATGCCCAAACCCCTCCCAACCCCAACCCCCTCCTCAACACCTCTGTTCATAAATGAGTCCTGAAGTCTGTGTCTACTTTCCTAGCATATATTGGACCCAACAATGGTTGTGTGTTAATGCAACTGAAAAATAATAAAAGGTTATGCTTTTAGCCAGATGCAGGCAAATACGTGGTAACAGGTTAGCTAACGTGCCAGGAATATTAATGCCAACTTCAGACTCCGTTAGAGTAGAGACCTGTTTTTATTCCTCACTCACCCTGATCTCGCCGTTATCATCCCCAGTAGCGAGGCGCTTGTTGTCCCATGAGAACCGGCAGCTGCGTACACATGCTTTGTGGCCTTGCAAGAAGAACTGCATCTTCCATGATGAACAGCTCCACACCTGAGGGCACACAAGTCAGTTTTCTACGATGGTCAAGTTGCTCTGGGATCAGTAGTATACAGACAGGAGCAAAGGCAGGTGTGTTCACGGTATGGCTGATCCAATCACAGTGGGAGAAATCAACAAATTGGCTTACGAGCAGATAGTATTCCCTCCTGTAATTAAAGCAGGTTGCTCAGACAGCGATGATTGTGGCACGTCAGTGAAAAGCTCGTTAGCATACAGAAAAACAAAACACGGCTTCCACTCATTATTCACACGCAAGCAGATTAGTAAACCAGCACTGACCTCGGAGAGAACAAAGAAAAATTGTCGGTGTGTGTATATACACCCAGGGTAATGGCCCACAGTGTTAATTAACCAATGTTGGACTACAATCTGCACAGTTAATGAGCATTCCAGCTGTATGAGCATACCAAACGCGGAGCCATACTGCATTCCACACACGCTCGAAGAGCAAATTACAGAAACTTGCATGATTACAACAATATTACTGTCGCTAAAGGAAATCGTGTTCATATGACGTTCATCACTCATTACAACCGCAATTCCAAAAAAGTTGGGACACTGTGTAAAACATAAATAAAAACAGAATGTGAAGATTTGCAAATCATGGAAAGCCTATATTTCATTGAAAATAGTACAAAGACAACATATCAAATGTTGAAACTGAGAAATTTTATTGTTTTTTGAAAAATCTATGCTCATTTTGAATTTGATGTCAGCAACACGTTTCAGAAAAGCTGGACGGGGCAACAAAAGACTGAAAAAGTTGTGTAATGCTTTAAAAAAAATGATCTGGTTAATTGGCAGCAGGTCAGTAACATGACTGGGTATAAAAAGAGCATCCCAGAGAGGCGGAGTCTGTCAGAAGTAAAGATGGGGAGGGGTTCACCGCTCTGTGAAAGTCTGCGTGGGCAAACAGTGCAACAATTTAAGAATAACGTTCCTCAATGTAAAATTGCAAATAATTTGGGGATCACATCATCTATGGTTCATAATATCATTAAAAGATTCAGAGAATCTGGAGAAATCTCTGTATGCAAGAGACAAGGCTGAAAACTGACACTGGATGTCTGTGATCTTCAGGCCCTCAGGAGACACTGCGTTAAAAGCAGACATGTCTGTAGTGGAAATCACTGTATGGGCTCAGGAACACTTCAGAAAACCATCGTCTGTGAGAACAGTTCATTACTGCATCCACAAAGGCAAGTTAAAACCAGATATAAACAATATCCAGAAACACCGCCACCTTCTCTGGGCCCGAGCTCTTTTACGATGGACTGAGGCAAAGTAGAAAATTGTCCTGAGGTCTGATGACTCAAAAGTAGAAATTCTTTTTAGAAATCATGGACACCACGTCCTCCAGGTTAAAGAGGAAAGGAGACCATCCGGCTTGTTATCAGTGCACAGTTCCAAAGCCAGCATCTGTGATTGTATGAGGGTGCATTAGTGCACATGACATGGGTAGCTTGTACATCTGGGAAGGCATCATTAATGCTGAATGAGATATACACTTTTCAGAGCAATATGCTGCCATCCAGACAAAATCTTTTTCAGGGAAGGCCTTCCTTCTTTCAGCAAGACAATGCCAAACTGCTTTCTGCACATATTAAAACCGCATGGCTCCGCAGTAAAAGAGTCCGGGTGCTAAACTGGCCTGCCTGCAGTCCAAACCCGTCTCCCATTGAAAACATTTGGTGCATTATGAAGCGCAAAATACGACAAAGGAGACCCAGAACTGTTGAGCGACTAAAATTGTATATCAGGCAAAAATGGGACAACATTTCTCTTTCAAAACTACAGCAATTGGTCTCCTCAGTTCCCAAATGTTTACAGAGTGTTGTTAAAAGTACAGGTGATGCAACACAGTGGTAAACATGCCCCTGTCCCGAGTTTTCTGAAACGTGTTGCTAACATCAAATTCAAAATGAGCATATATTTTTCAAAAAAAACAATACAATTTATCAGTTTCAACATTTGATATGTTGTCTTTGTACTATTTTCAATGAAATACTGGATTTCCATGATTTGCAAATCATCGCATTCTGTTTTTATTTACAATTTACACATCATCCCAACTTTTTTGGAATTAGGGTTGTATATTAAACCTAGAAACTGCTACACATTTTCATGTAGGAGCTTCAGGGCATACACTAGTACAAGTTATCCCTCAAATATACACCAAAAGAGCATATTTTTCTCTAAATGACAGATAATCCAATACACATACAGTATGAATCTGGAATGACCTGCAGGGGTGTTTTGAATGCGCCGATATTAAACGGATACTTCCTGGAAGCTCCGCCCCCTTCCCTGAATCTTATGCCCCCTCTCATGGTAAATGGAGAATGTTCCAAGTTCATTCACGTGAAATAAAATCGGTTAGTGTATGATTATGATTGACTTAGAAAACATTATACAATTGTATATTTAAAGCTAGACGGCCTTTCGATTTCATAAAATCTGTGAAATTTAGTAGTTGTGATCCATGTTTATTTCTGTAATTATCTAAAAAAAAATACGGGAAGTTACTTAATTTGAGGGGATTCCTGAGCAAATAATGTGCATGAAATCGCTCGCTTTGCGCAGTCAAGCAGACACAGGAAGTCCGTGTGCGTAGACCCCGAAGCCGTTTGTTTTCAGGATAATGGCTGGCTGATGAAATTATTGGCTGGCTAGCTGACTCAGCCAAAACCTTAATGGCTGCTGCAGCCACCAAAATGTTTATGGCTACAAATGGCTGATACTGGACGTCACTGTGTGGCATATATCCGGGCGAACGGATCAAACAAATGGGGGGAATAAATAGCAAATTACCACAGGTCCCCTGGTCTCTTACTTCATTGTAAATATAAATCTAGCAAGATTGTAGTTCAGTGCTAATAATAAGCTAATCTGGATTGTTCGAGGAAGGCATCTAGCTATCTACTCTCACTAGCAATGACCAGTGAAGGACTGGCAGCTATCTTACTATGATGAAAGTAGAGTGGTGGAGTACTTTTTTTTTTTATCAATCTCGAAGTATGTGAAACAAACAAACAAACAAAAAAAAATACCTTTACACTTTCCCTCAGCAGCGGCAAAGAATGCAGCCATCTCGTCGATATCGGAGTCGATTGATGCTCTGGGTGGGTTCCCGGGTTCCCCAGTGTATCGTGGTAACGGTGTGAGGGGCGGGAAGCCAGACAGGTAGTCACAACGGCAAGCTTGTGGTGGCTCTCTGTGCTGTGATATCAGTTCTAAATCTCTACAGTGTATGCCTATACGTCTCTATTGTGTTACTACTAGTGTGTACAGTTGATCATGTTTGTGTCACTTTTCTTGTAGCTCATGATGTGGATAAACCCATTATTTGATGTACACAATTCTTAGTGGCTCAGCCAAATTTTATTAGATAGCGGCTCAAATTGGCTTACAAAATTATTGGCTGGCGGCGGCTCAAATTCTAAATGGCGGTTTTAGCGGCGCCTGGCGGCGGCTTCGGGGTCTACGTGTGCGCATGCGCAGGTTTACCTTCTTCTTTTGGGTTTTACTGCAGCTGGCATCCACAGTGTTGCATTACTGCCATCTACAGGCTTACCTTTGACCGTGCACTGACCATTACATCATTCTGTCGCTAAACGAGCAGCTGATCACACCGAGGTGCTCGCTGACCGCCGATATTTACTAGTTTGGTCCTGCGTTTCCTTTCCTTCGCAACATAACGTCTTTTCTTCTCGCTTTCCGTTACTGTAGTCAGTTTTTCACGGTTCATTCACACACTCACGTCCTCCATTTTTCTCTCCTGTTTCAAATTTGTATCCCACAATGCTTTGCGCAAACAGGGAAAGCCCACCACGTGATGCATGATGTAGTATCTTGTATTGGGTCATGGTGAAGCAGGAAAAAATAGTGGAGAATTTTGGGCCACATGGCTCTAAATTCATTAATTGTTCCATTTTTAAAAAACTAATAAAATTGGAAGTCTCTGATTCAAATTCAGTAGCTTTCGGTCCACTAAACAAAAATAATTAGGTGTTGGGGAAAATTCTTTTTATGACCTACACTTGAAAAATCTGAAAGGCAGTCTAGCTTTAACTTTAGATTATTATGTTTATTTGGGACACCGCTGAAACATTTAAGATGAAAATGAGCAAAACAAGTCTTGGTTTTCTTCAGAAAGAGAAAATGATTTTCAGTAATCACTTTATTGTAGTCTTGGTGGAGCTAGAGTTTATTGTAGGGCGCACAAGGCAGGATTACATTCTGAATGGGATCTCAGGGCATCACACACAGACACATGTTTTGAAACGTGGGAAGAAACCAAAAAACGCAGATGAATCCAACAGGGACACATGGAGAACATGCACAGAAAACAGAAACCTGAGCTCAGGATGGAACCGAGGACCCAGGAAGTCATTAATTCTAAAGGCTTTCTCCTCTTCCTCACCTTCGCCGTCTTGTCTGCTGAAGTGGTGGTGAAGAGGTGTCCATCAGGAGATACATCACCGGACAGAACAGCACCTTGATGGCACTTCAGATCCTGGAGCTTCTCTCCTGACTTCAGATCCCACACCTGACAAAGACAGACAAAAAAAAAAAATTACACACACAAACGGGATGCTAATTCTACAAACCCACTCAGCTTCTCAGGCTGGAGTCAGGTGTGTGACTGGTGATGTGGAGCAGAACTCGCTGCACCTCTACAAGCCCTTTCTGGATCATGAAGCTACATCATCACACAGTTGCACTGAGGGAGGGACTTTGTTTAGATGGGAGGTTTAGATGAAGGGTGAGTGGACCCAGACCTTTGGGCCCCACTGTAACCAATAAGTGAACATGTAATAGCACCATACGTCCACGATAATTATTTTTTATTTAAACAGATGCCAACAGGCATTTTAATTATTATTTATTTACTATATGACTTTGTTGAATATTTGATTCTGATTGGTCAGTTACAGCATTCTACGGTCTGTTATTTCTGAATAGCAGAACGCTGCTATGAATAACAGACTGTCGCTATGGATACCGTTCTGATCATAGACTCCAGAGGACTATGTCCGATCACAATCTGCAGAAAGAAGTTTGGTAAATTTTATTGCTTTAATAATCAAATTCACATCATCAACTCATGGGAGACACCCTGTGGCTAAACAAACAAACAAACAAACAAACAAGCCATCAGAAAACACCATTTTGTGTCAAATGATTGATTTCTTTAGAGAGAATAGCCGTGTAACAAGCGGGATAATGTACAGTGAGCTGATCGTTATTGAGAAATAAACCCCTTACAGGATGATTAAAGACTCCTCCACTTCACGTCAGGGTCCTGAATCACGCCGTCAGGGTTTATTTCACAATAACGACCGGCTCACTGTACATCATCCCTCATGTTACTGAGAGGAATCTCTTCCCTGTGGCCTGTTATAAGACGTTATGTAACATTAACACACAGCTCTGTTGACTGTTACCTTTACAGTGCCATCAAATGACCATGAGAGCAAAGCAGAGGAAGAGTTCAGAAGATGAAACTTTCTAACTGGTTCCTTATGGCCTTCTAAGATCAGACACTGTCCTGTTGTCCACCGCCACACCTGAGAGAGAGAGAGAGAGAGAGAGAGAGAGAGAGAGAGAGAGAGAGAGACACACACACACACACACACACACACACACACAGAGTGAGGGAAAGACAGACAGACAGACAGACAGACAGGGGAAGACAGAGAGACAGACAGACAGCAAGAGTGAGGGGAAGACAGAGAGCCAGCAAGAGTGAGGGACAGACAGACAGACAGACAGACAGACAGGGGAAGACAGAGAGACAGACAGACAGCAAGAGTGAGGGGAAGACAGAGAGAGAGACAGACAGACAGCAAGAGTGAGGGAGAGACAGACAGCAAGAGTGGGGGAGAGACACACAGGGGAAGACCGAGAGACAGAGAGAGTGAGGGGAAGACAGACAGAGAGACAGCAAGAGTGAGGGGAAGACAGACAGACAGCAAGAGTGAGGGAGAGACAGACAGACAGCAAGAGTGAGGGAGAGACAGACAGACAGCAAGAGTGAGGGAGAGACAGACAGACAGCAAGAGTGAGGGAGAGACAGACAGAGGAAGACCAAGAGACAGCAAGAGTGAAGGGAAGACAGACAGACAGTGAGAGAAAGACAGAGAGACAGACAGACAGCAAGAGTGAGGGAGAGACAGACAGGGGAAGACCGAGAGACAGTGAGGGGAAGACAGACAGACAGAGTGAGGGAGAGACAGACAGAGGAAGACCAAGAGACAGCGAGAGTGAAGGGAAGACAGACAGACAGTGAGAGAAAGACAGAGAGACAGACAGACAGCAAGAGTGAGGGAGAGACAGACGGGAAGACCGAGAGACAGTGAGGGGAAGAAAGACAGACAGACAGACAGAGTGAGGGAGAGACAGACAGGGGAAGACCGAGAGACAGTGAGGGGAAGACAGACAGCAAGAGTGAGGGAGAGACAGACAGACAGCAAGAGTGAGGGAGAGACAGACAGACAGACAGACAGACAGGGGAAGACAGAGAGACAGAAAGAAATATGAATGAGAGAGAAAATTATATCCATGGCCCTTTTTACACTCACTGAAATTTTGGTTTATGACGATGATTTACTTTATAAGGTCATTTTTTTTATACAAAAGAAAAAATATATATATTTTCTTATCAGGTAATGTTACAAAAGAAGTAAAGAATGATAGATTTCCATTTATGAAAAAATTTAAATCAACTGTGTTTGACAGTAAATAAATATCTTAACACAGCAGTAAATCTGCAGAACTTGGTGACTGCTCTTCGTATTCTAGTATTTATGTTTTCAGGCCATTAGAGTCCATATCTACAGGAAGACGCACACTGGGTTAAGTCCGTTAACAAAATACACCCGATATTTTGTTAATAAGTTACTGTGTAAAAATATTTCGTAAATAAGGATTTACCTGGATTGTTGTATCTTCTGAGGATGTGATGATGGTTTGTCCGTCATCTGTGAAGACGCAGTGGTGCACAGTTTTGGTGTGACCATGAAGTGTTGCTAAAGTGTTACCAGAGGGAACCTCGAGCACCTGCATGAAGATGAACAAGAGCGAGTGTTGAGATGGATAATTAACGGCTCATAAGATCATTCAAGGAAACAACTGCCATCGTAATTAAAAGACTTCATTATGGAATGAAGCAACTTAGAAAGCGAATAGGAAAATTAACAAATAAATGTAATACTACCTAAGCAAAAAAGCTCCAACAAAATATCCATAAAGACGAAGAAGGCAGAGAGAAGAATGGCTTAAGGGAACGGACTACGATAGTTTGATAGAATCAGAGTCCGACTCCGATCAAATATGACCTCTCTGAGCTTCTGACATCTAACAAGAAGTCTCCAGGAGTGCGGGAAAGTATTATTTACCATACAAAGGCCCTGCATCAAAGTTGCAAACATTGAGCAAGCTACTTCTGACCCTCTGTAAGATTATGTATATTTAGAGGCACTCCGTAATGTAGCTTCAGAATAATACAAGACCCAAGAAAACATCCATCCTGTTATAAATCTTTTCAAACTTTAATCATGTTTCTCTTTATAATACTTAATAGAAATCTTTAATAATTATGCTAAATTCATAGATATTTTAAACAGAGTGAGTATGATTGGTCAGGATTGATTCCATCCAAGTAGGAAAAATCGCCAACTGTGCAACGTCTTTGATGGATTCTCGTGTCGAAGGCAACGCACGAGTATCCGGTGACACTAGTGATGACTCTTTTCGTGAGCGAAGAGACCAATCCTAGAACCACAAGCCCGGTCACATATGCTGCACTGGTACAAAGGGCTGGTAGTGGTGTAAGTAGCCTTCCTCTTGGCACGCTTCTCATTAAGTAGACCAGTTCACCTCTCCTCAAAGACCTGGATGCACTCACTGCAAGTGCTGTGCCATGTCGCATGGACTTTGGCAGTGCTTTCCTAGGCATCAGGGCTGATTCCACATTTCGAGGTTGTGTTTGTGTAGCTCAACCTCGGCCTGCCCACTGATCTCTTTCTGCAGCTCAGTTGACTGAAGGGAAGCATTATAGGTATTCTCGTGTCTGCCATTCTGGAGATGGGTCCTACCCAGCGAAACTGTGCCTTGATGATCTGGCTTTCCACACTGGGGACACCACAACGCTCTAGGACCTTGACATTAGAAACCTTATCCTGCCACTTAATGCCACAGATGGACCTCAGGCAGCGTTGTTGAAACTGCTCCAGAAGTTGGATGTGGCGACGGTAGCGTGTCCAAAAGGTCAGGTCACAGGATGACCTGCACCTGAGTTGATTATTGTGAGAAAGGTGTGTGCATACCCAGTCCCACTCTCTCGTCCAATACATCCCATCTGCTAGCTGGTGCAAAGGCTGCCACAAGACAAGTGATGCGCAAGGATGCAGGTTATATTTCAGAGAGTGTCCTTCCCCTAGGTAGGTTGCCTTCTGAGGCTTGAGAACCCCACCTGCCCAAGTATTGCATGTTGGCCATTGGCTCACGAGGAGCTCATCCACCCTTTGACAGGTCCTGCTGGGTGACATGCCATCCTCCTCACCAGTGTACACTGGTGGGGGAGCCGGTTTAGACGCCGACTACCCGTCCATGCGGCAGGTGGTACTGGGCTACAGTGTTCCCAGTAGCAGAGTCAACAACCCTGACCTGACCCTAAGTGAACTACCCACAGGTCTAGCGCCCCTCCTGGCTGGCTGCAGTACAATGTTTAGCCCCACCCACCCTCTAGGTTTCAGTCAGTTTTCCCTATACTGATATCTGTCCATTTTTTTATTTTTCCTCAGAAATGAGTTTTTAAAAAGGCACTATACTATAGTACTATAACACGAGAGGGCGTGGCTATACTTGGGAATTAAGTGATTGACAGCCTTGGCCAGAAGAGACTGGCTGCAGCGCCTGTATCGCAGCCCGTCTGTTAGTTATATTATTAAGTTATTCCACAAAATTGAGTTGTACATGAGCTATAAGCTATGTATGATGAGACTGAGTGGAATAATTGTTTTATTATATCCATGCTCACTGAAGAGCGGCATGAACGCATACACTACCGATAACATCAGAATCGATTTTATAAGTAGGTTAGTTATGGCCCTTTTCCACTACCCTTTTTCAGCTCACTTCAGCTCGCTTCAGCTCACTTCAGCCCGACACGGCTCGCGTTTCGACTACCAAAAACCAGCACGACTCAGCTCGTTTCAGCCCTGCTTAGCCCCTAAAACTCGCACCGTTTTGGAGTGGGGCTGAAGCGAGCCAAACCGTGCCGACTGAGGTTGGGGGCGTGAGCAGACACTCCCCTGTGCACTGATTGGTGAGGAGGAGTGTCCTCACATGCCCACACACGCCCCGCGAGCGCGCTGGGATCTGTAAACACCGCAAACCCGGAAGAAGAATAATTATGAATTACGAGAATTTCTGAAGCCTTATGCGCCTCGCCTCATCTATACGCTCTTGCCAGTATCTGTTGGCCACAGCACCAAGACCAGCAACACTAACGACTCCATGTCCTCCATGTTTATTGTTTACTATTCGGGTCGTGAGACTACCGCTTAAAAGCTCACTGAATCAGTGACATACAGAGCATCGTGCACGAGTTCGCGGAGCGCAAGGCTCGCCGTATGCCCTTCAAATAATGCGCGCAGTAGGCTATTGATGTTTTATTATGAGCCATGTACAGTATGTCGCCGAATGTTTTTTTGTTTGAGTTACATGTTCGTTTGAAGGACTTAATGTACAAAATAACATAGTTGCACCCCGTAGTGTTGAAATTGGTAAACACAGTGCATTCAGTGAGGTTTGCACCACCCTCCTTTTATTTCTGACTCTTCCTGTCAGCGTTGCAACCTCTGAGCGCTCATTCGTATGCCCTTCAAATAATGTACGCAGTATAGGCTATTGATGTTTTATTATGAGCCATGTACAGTATCCTAATGTTTTTTGTTTCTGAGTTACATGTTCGTTTGAAGGACTTGATGTACTAAATAACATAGTTGCACCCGGTAGTGTTGAAATTGGTAAACACCGCAGTTGCGGACATTTTGTAACCTAAAATGATGTTATGATAAGCTTTAATAAAATGCCCGGTCATTTGCCCCGCCCCCGGCCCGGCTCTGACTTGTTCCGCCACTGTCACTGATGTCACTGTTTGCGCTGCTTAACGACATCACGTGACGTCCACCCACTTTCGCTAACTCCACCCAATGTGTCCACCCACTTCCAGCCAGCACGGTTCAGCGCGGTTGTAGTCGAAATGCAACTTCAACAGCCCCACTCAGCTCGACTCAGCTCGACTCAGCACGGCACGGCTCAGCCGCGTTTGTAGTGGAAAAGCGGCATTAGTTTACAGTGAGCTTGGGATAACCACGTGTGCCAAATAATGGAGTTGTCAACTTTTTTTTTCTCCTTCTGACCGCAAAGTTGATGGTTCACCACGATCCTTTTAGGCTGGACAGTTCTTAACCCGATTCCAGTAATTTCAGCAAATCTCGTTAGTTGTTTCCTTTGTAACATCTTTTCCACGACCACGAGATACGTCTTCCGACATGATTGTTTAAGGCAAGGCAAGTTTATTTATATAGCGCATTTCATACACAGTGGCAGTTCAATGTGCTTTACAGAGGTAAAAGCAAAACAGTAAACAATAGAAAATAAAATTACATAAAATGAAGGGGAAGAAGAGAGAAAAAAATAAGAATTAAACAATAGTAGAAATAAAATAATAAAATGAAGTAAAAGTTCAGTAAAAAACAGCAGAATAAAATAGAATAAAAGTTAAGTAAAGTTTAAAACATGCAGAGACTGTAAAAGTTAAGTAAAGTTTAAAACATGTAAAGATGATATTTATCAGTTAGCAGAAAGCATCTGAAAACAGCTTGGTCTTTAGTCTAGATTTGAAGCTGCCAACAGCAGGAGCATTTTTGATGTCCTCTGGCAGTTGGTTCCATAGCTGTACTGCATAGTAGCTAAAAGCTGCCTCACCACACTTTGTTTTAACAACAGGTTTTACCAGTAAATTTTGCTGCTGCGATCTGGTAGATCTGATTGGGTTCGGCCGCTGCAACATATCAGAGAGGTAGTCTAATTGGGCCCTGTACCATTTAGAGATTTGTACACCAGCAGCAATGCTTTAAAGTCAATTCTGTAGCTTACTGGAAGCCAGTGAAGGGACCTTAGAATTGGAGTAATGTGCTCTCTTCTTTTTGTTCGTGTGAGAACCCTAGCCGCTGCATTTTGAACCAGCTGAAGTCGTTTGATGGTCTTTTTTGGCAGGCCTGTGAAAAGGCCATTGCAGTAATCAACCCTACTAGAGATGAAGGCATGTATAAGTTTTTCCAGATCATTTTTTGACACAAGTCCTCTTAAGGCCAATTTATGCTGACAACCCAGTCCTCGCAGATGGCGTCGCAGATGGCGTCTGCGTAGCCCCCCCACCTTCGCAGACGCTCTGCGCGCACCTCCCAAAAATTGTGACCACCGCAGAAGCCTCGCAGACAGCGTCGCAGACAAGAGGGCTCTGATTGGTCCACTCTACATCCGCTGTACACGCACTTCCGCTTCCCTACTTTCCCGGTTTGGTTTGTTTTCACGACCGCCATTTTTAAAAACACGAGCGAAGATGGAGCAGCACGAAGAGCGGTTGATCGAGGAAGTGAGGAAGTACGTACATCTATACGACTCCAGTTCTAGTCATTATAAGTAACCGGAGGATAAACACTCCACTAACCACACCCACCAACTACTCCTAGCGATTTCACGACTTCGCACCCCCTTGCGTTGTGGCAGTGAATAACATCGCGCACGCCTATTACTCCCCGCTCAACGATAAATTACAACTGTCTGCGAAAAACTATCTGCGAAAGCCTTGTTGCAAGAGCATGCAGAGGCCCTTTGTTTGGAAATGTTTTTTAGGTGATAAAATGGCGATTTAGTGATTGCTTTCATGTGACTGTCAAAGTTTAGCTCGCTGTCAATGAAAACACCAAGATTTATTTAATCCCCTTTGTGTCAAGAATAGTGGTAATCCTGAGTCTTTCATCTTTTTTCCCCCAAATAGAATTACTTCTATTTTATCTGTGTTCAGCTGAAGAAAATTTTGTGACATCCAGTTGTTGATTTGGTCGATACACTGGTAGAGACATTCAAGGGGGGCATAATCATTAGGTGATAGAGCAAAATAAATTTGGGTGTCATCTGCATAGCAGTGATACAAAATTGAGTTGTTCTTGCTAATTTGTCCAAGTGGGAGCATATAAAGGTTGAATAGTAATGGTCCAAGGATCGACCCCTGGGGGACACCACAGGTCAAGGACATTGATGTTGAGGTACAATTTCCCATGGTAACAAAGAAGCTTCTATCTTATATGATTTTAACCATACTTAAGAAACGAGAAGCTACTCACTGCATCATCAGTTCGCGTTAAAAAGAATTATTGCCGGCTGAAACATATTAATCACTGCAGTAATTATTCAAAAGCTCGTAAGTATTTGTTTATTTAAATGCAAACCGCAACTTTTTTTTGGCTAGGCAGTGTATTTGCACTTGTTTCTTCCCAGTCGGTGGAAATTTAACTCTGTGTTGGCTCTATGCTTGGAATATACCGTAATTTGCTTCCGTGTCCATGTGGGTTTCCTCTGGGTTCGTCCCACCTTCCAAAAACACGCCAGTAGGCAAAAATGCCCCCTAGGTGTAAATGAGTGTGTGAGGATGCTGACCTGTGATGGACTAATGTGATGTATTCCCGTCTCGTGCCTGGGACAGACTGAGGAGCCACTCTAATCCTGACCAGGATAAAGCACTTACTGAAGGAAATGTGTGAATAAATGACTAAGTAAAAATGCGAATGTACCTGTGGATTAAGCCTGTGTAGCAGAATGAGCAGTAGAACGCTGCCTACTTTCTTCTGAAAATAGAAAAACAGGCCGTTTGCTTGTGTAGAGGGAAGGTGCTTGCTCCAACGGTAAAAGAAATGAAAAACCTCGCATTGCGGTATTTATAGCCTCAGGCTGTCTGTGTGTTGTACTGCAAGGAAAAGGAATTACACCAGTTCATTAGAGGCCACATCTGTTCACACCTGGCATTAACACACATCCTGGGTGATCCGATCACTAGTGGGCTGCGGAGATAGACGGACAGCCGTTCACACCTGGCGTTATGTAATAAATGCGCATGGCAGCATTTCTCATGTCAGTCTTCCGCTGCACTTACTCTTTCAAAGGTTTGAAATGAATACGAGAGGAGATGACGCATGAACCTATTGAAGCAGCTGCTTTTGTCTCTGCCATTATAGCATCACCTTTATTCATTATCCTAGCAGCAGAAAGCTCGACTATAAAGCAGGTTTTTCAAAAACAGTCCTCTCAGGGTTACATATTTTGCAGCTATGGCAAACATACGGAGTCAGTTAGTTGGTCCTTCACCATTGTACAGGATATGACCCATTCGCATTCACACTACAAATGTGATGTGGACATACGTGTCCCAGACCACCTAAGAATATGGTTTGAGTGAGTAGGCATGTTAACCATGTATTGTGCGATGATAAGTTGCGATACAAATTCATGACAATTTGAATCAATTTAAAAAAAAAAGCAAAACACGAGCTGCGATCATCATCATCAGGCTGTATAATCGGTTAGATCGTCCTAGCTGTAGTTGCATTGTTTAGACAGCAGAGGGCATACAACAGCATACGATAGCAGGAAAACGCGTGACTTCGGAAAATCTAAAATGGAAAAAAGCTGTTGTGCGATTGACTGTACAAAGAGATTCAACAAGAAATCAGAGCTCTCTTTTTACAGCCTGCTGAAGACTAAAGAAAAGAGAAGCAAATGGAGGTAGTACAAATCTTCGTAAGTTTGTTCGGAAAAGGCTGTTTTTTTCCCATTTTTAATAAAATGTAATACATTTCCATTTAACAGAAGGAATAGTTAAGTTGATAAAAGAACAGGAAAATAAAATAGTGTTTTAGTCTATTCACATTCACGGATATGAGCAATCGTGCGATCTGATTGGCTACACTACTGCTAGGATATCAGCTCATATACCGTGAGTAGAGAAAAGCAAAATGACAGAGCGCATCAAGTTAGACATATTACTTTGTTATCAAGTATTTAAACAAAAGAGGAATAGCTAAAAGAATATTATTAGTTGTTTGTCCCTTGCCCCCCCATATCAGCTGTTCTACACTCCAGCCCAATCGGTGGCAGTAATGCACTTTTAAGTTGGTTTGCCAACTGCCAAAAAGCCCTAAAGAAGAAGAAGAAGAAGAAAATGGCGGACTGTGTTACTGAACCAACCGAGGACGAAATAAAAACTCTATTTGAAAACAGCCCCCCCCCAAAAAAAAGGCAACAAAATATGGAATAAAATTTGATGGTAAGAACTTATCTTTTTTTTATTATTTTTCAAGAATTATCATCACATTTTTCACAAATTGCTCGTCATTTCGCTGGTTTGTTTACCTTCTAAGCAGAAATTATTTTGCTGTGCATTTTGTATAAAAGTTTTATCAAAGTTGCAAAAAATAAAAATGCTCCATTTCTCAAAATCCAGTGAATGAGTGGAATAACTGTTTTATTCTATCCACAATCTCGTCGTGCATGGTTTATAGCCAACTTGGTGCTACGCACCTCATCGGCTACCAGTTCATGTACGACGAGATTTCGTGGAATAACTTAAATTTATTTTTTTCGTGGTGCGGTTTCCATCAAATCCTGCGCTCTGATTGGCTGGCGAGCGGGTCCATATCCTACAGTACAGACCCCAGTTACAGACCCCGGTTATGGACCTCTGGTGACTTGCTTGTTCACAACAACAACAACAACAAACGTAGTAGAATTTTTTGGCACGGTGGTGTAGTGGTTAGCGCCGTCGCCTCACAGCAAGAAGGTCCTGGGTTCGAGCCCCGTGGCCGGCGAGGGCCTTTCTGTGCGGAGTTTGCATGTTCTCCCCGTGTCCGCGTGGGTTTCCTCCAGGTGCTCCGGTTTCCCCCACAGTCCAAAGACATGCAGGTTAGGTTAACTGGTGACTCTAAATTGACCGTAGGTGTGAATGTGAGTGTGAATGGTTGTCTGCGTCTATGTGTCAGCCCTGTGATGACCTGGCGACTTGTAGAACAGGATAAAGCGGCTACAGATAATGAGATGAGATGAATATCCTGAACAGATGGCTGCTCAGCAGTATTTAAAAAGAAAAAAAAAAAAAACACACACACACAGTTATGAACAGACACATGCACCGTACTGTATCGTTCTAGTATTGTTACTAGGGCTAGAGCTAATGTACACTGTGGGCTGATGAGCAGCAGTGCTCTCCACCCAAGGCTCCTCAGCACATGCCTAGCACTCAATCTTCCTGCCTGCAATGAATTACACACACACACACACACACACACACACACACACACACACACCTACCTCATGGAAATACACATGAAAATTTCTTGACCACATACTGCAACTTCACTGTTCGATCATTTCACTTGTGCTACATTTTAAATAACAATAAATCCCAGGACGTTTCCGTCTCCCAAATCGCCACTTAAGTCAGAAACTCACAAGTGTGTTCACTTCCCTCTGCTGGACTGACGAGCAAGTGCATACACACATCACCTTTTTGATTTGTTAATAAAAGTGGATTCTTGCCCTTTCTTCCTCTTGAATAAAAAGAATTCCAGACCTTTTCAAGACGTTCTTGGTTTGATTCTCCTTGATATTTTTTAAAGGTCATTAATGGTGTCAAGAAAATGGAAACATGAAACAAGACATGCATAATTGGGTGTTCTGCATCTATATTGTGTTGATAACCGAATATCCATCTTGCTGCAAATTAATAAAATTAATAAATAGCTGCCCGCAAAGATTTTGCTGATTAAATTCTCTCTTTTGATTCACACAGTAATACGTCAGTATAAAATTCAAATTAAAGTTCAGTTGTGTAGCACGAGTGGTTTATAGTTTAAGAACATCCCATGTCTACAGGTGTACAATCATCCTGTTATAAAAATGGAAATAATTAAAAGACAACCTGGGTGAGTTTGAAAATGGTAATCGTTGATTTCCTTTTCTTTCACTCGTCCAAGGAGATATGGGTCTGTCTCAGAAACTGGGTACTGTGGGGGTACCGCACTAAATATACTCACAGTCAATAAGCTATACGGTTTTGAATGGTGATGTTGGTTTTAATTTGAAATAAAATGATGAAAGAAATAATACAGATAAAACTAAATCTTCGATGTGAATATTCAGAATTTGGCAAAAATTCTGCAAATTTGTGGAAAAATGGCGGCTTGATCTGGGACATGAGAAACGGTTGACTACATCGCATTCCCTTAAAAAGGTTGTAGTCCACTGAAAAGTCTACAGTTATCACTAATTGTATTTTAAGTTGTAACTTTATACACCTAAGGATTGGTGCGCTCACAGAATAATCATAACCGTAATAAACATCATGCAAAATATTTGATCACCGTTGTAACTCCATTTCCCGCAGACCCAAAACCAATACGATCGTGTGTTTTGATCTAAACGGAAAGCCTCAGGGTCAAGGTCACGACCTCACCAAAAGTAACTTAAAATCACTACGCCATATAAAAATTTAGTTATAAATCTGCGATTTTGTTTTTTAAAACAAAAGCTGAAAGTTCGGTATAGAATATGTTTCTTACAGAATATATTACGATGGTAGCTGGTCTTGTATGAATTTCTGAGCTATAAAATGAGTTGTGGTCTATTTTTTACCGTAGCGTGTTATTTGTGTGCGGGGAAGGACACACATTAACAATTTGCATGTGTAGAATGGAATTTTCCACTCCAACAGTTAGAAGTTGATCGCGCTTCCATTTGCGGTCTTTCTGTTACGCGAGTGATCTGTTCGGACGTTATCACTGAAAAGGGGAGTTTTGACAGTTTTATTTTGTTTTAGTCTTGCAGTATAAGGCAACAGAATGCTTCTTTTTCATCTTACTTTCATATTTCGTAGTGTTTGCGTATTTTTGGCCAATATTTTGCAACCATGGTCAATTTAGATTGACCTTTTGATGGAATCTACGGCCGGTCATTTTGCCCCGCCCCCGCCTCGCGCTCCGTCCGGTGCGGTAGTGATGTCCCGTTGCTCGCGCGCCGCAGCAGAGACCCGCGCGACCTTCAGCCGGTGCAGTCGCTGTTCTTTTACCAGCGCCGTTATTCTCATCTTTCCGGTGTGTTCTTGATTTTTCCATTGTGTCCTATTTTGCCATATCAAATCCCCAAAATGCATCATATTATTCATATTTAAGTGAATAATCAAGTCAGTCATCACAACTTGGTATTTTTAACCCAAGCAATCAAAAAGAGGAAATTTATTCAATATTTTCACTCATCTGTGAAGGAGGGGCTTTAATTCTTCATGATGGAGTTATTTTAGATGGAAATCAATTTTACAAAAACATTTGAATAAAAAAAAATGTTCCACAGTGGAGGCCAGATAAAGCAAGATACTATCTTTATTCTTATTAAACATGACAAAAGAAAAAAAAAAGTAAAATTAGAAAATTTATTTTTTGACCATAATGTCCCAAATGAGAGACCAGTTTCTGAGATGGACCCATATTCATATTCCTCTTCAAGTCAAGTTTATTTGTATAGCGCTTTTAACAATAGACATTGTTGCAAAGCAACTTTACAGAAAATTAAAGACTTTAAACATGAGCTATTTTATCTCTAATCTATCCCCAATGAGCAAGCCTGCAGAGACGGTGGCAAGGAAAAACTCCCTCAGAAGACATGAGGAAGAAACCTCAAGAAGAACCAGACTCAAAGGGGAACCCATCCTCATTTGGGTGATAACAGATAGCGTGATTATAAAGAACTCGCTTCTATAACTGTGTCGTATATAGTCACAAAGTATAACTGTGAAACCAACACCATTTAAAAAAAAAAAAAAAAAAAAACACCTCATTATCTCTAGCCGCTTTATCCTGTTCTACAGGGTCGCAGGCAAGCTGGAGCCTATCCCAGCTGACTACGGGCGAAAGGCGGGGTACACCCTGGACAAGTCGCCAGGTCATCACAGGGCTGACACATAGACACAGACAACCATTCACACTCACATTCACACCTACGCTCAATTTAGAGTCACCAGTTAACCTAACCTGCATGTCTTTGGACTGTGGGGGAAACCGGAGCACCCGGAGGAAACCCACGCGGACACGGGGAGAACATGCAAACTCCGCACAGAAAGGCCCTCGCCGGCCACGGGGCTCGAACCCGGACCTTCTTGCTGTGAGGCGACAGCGCTAACCACTACACCACCGTGCCGCCCAAAAACCCCACCAGATGTTCTCAAAATTACAGTGTTTTCATGCTTGATGTTTGGCTCTAAAGTATTTTCACATCCGAAAGTTAACATATGCTCCGATTTAACTCTCTCATGGCCTCGCTCTCACCAGAAAGGACAGTGTGTGCGCTCGTGTGTACGTGTAACAAGGAGAGAGTGAAATTATTTCATTCAATCCTAGTGATATCATTCTGATTGTAGATCCAGAACTAATGATTTATATTATATTAAAGTGTACAATATACCAGAGTTGAAATTAAATAATAAAGATGAGCTCAAAGTGCAGACTTTCAGCTTTAATTTGGTACTGACTTCCAGAATCAAGTGTTTATTCCCTCATTCTTTCACTTACTGATAGCCAGATAAAAGGTCTAGAGTTGATCAAGCGTGGTATTGGCATTTGGAGTCTGTTCCTGTTAACTCTCAAGATGAAGTCCAAAGAGCTGTCACTGCCAGTGAAGCAAGCCATCATATGGCTAAAAGATCAAAACAAACCCATCAGAGAAAGAAAGAAAGAGAGAGAGAGAGAGATCAGAAACATTAGGTGTGGACAAAGCAACTATCTAGAACATTCTTAAATCAGAAAGAAGGCAAGCTCAGGAACACCAAAAGGCCCGGAAGACCACTGTAGTGGGTGACTAAAGAACTGTTTCCCTTGTGAAAGAAGGGGGAAAAAAACCTCTTCACAACAGTCATCCAGGTGAAGAACACTCTCCAGAAGGGAGGTGTATCTGTGTCAGTCAACAATCAAGAGAAGAAGACTTCACCAGAGGAAATACACAGGTTTTTAAATCACAAGATGTAACCCATAAGTCTCCAAAAATAGGAAGACCAGATTATCCATCTGTCCATCCATTATCCGTAACCGCTCATCCTGTGCAGGGTCGCAGGCGAGCTGGAGCCTATCCCAGCTGACTATGGGCGAGAGGCAGGGTACACCCTGGACAGGTTGCCAGATCATCGTAGGGCAATACACAGAGACAAACAAACAACCATTCACACTCCCATTCACACCTACAGTCAATTTAGAGCCACCAATTAGCCGAACCTGCATGTCTTTGGACTGTGGGGGAAACCGGAGCAAACCCACGCAGACACGGGAAGAACATGCAAACTCCACACAAAGGCCCCTGTCGGCCACTGGGCTCGTACCCAGAACCTTCTTGCTGTGAGGCGACAGTGCTAACCACTACCACTGTGCCACCAAGACCAGATTATGTCTGGCAAACATGAAGCCTGTACAATTCTGGAACAATACGATGTTCATCCTTCGGGGTCAAAGAGGACCATGACTTCAATTTGGCGGGTGGCGATTGTGGGTCCGGAGGTGATTGATGAGGCCTTGCCATAGGACTTGAATTTGAATTTGGACAGAGGAGATGAAGCTCAACTTGTCCCAGAATGATGGGAAGAGAAGAGTATGGAGAAGAGAAGGAACTGCTTATGATCTGAAGTGTACCAAACCTCATGTTATGGCATGGAAGCATTTTGCCAATGGAACGGTTTCTCTTGTATTTATTGATGATAAAAGCAGCAGGATGAATTCTGAAGTGTACAGAGTTGTATAATCTGGTCACATTCGGCCAAATACTTCAAAAATCATTAGACCATGCTTCAGTGTGTAGATAGACAAGAACCTGAAGCTTGCTTCAAAAAGCCATCCAAGACTTGTTTTTAGGGCAAAGAAGTGGAATGTTCTTCAGTCGCCAAGTCAATCACCTGAGCTGTATTTCACTTGCTGAAGACAAAACGTGAAGAAAAAATGCCTCAAGAACAAACAGGAAGCAAAAGACCGCTGCAGTAAAAACCTGGAAGAACATCACCAGAGAAGAAATCCAGCATCTGGTGATGTCCACAAGTTCCAGACTTCAGGAAGTCAGTGACTACAAAGGACTTACAACCAAGTAAAGACAATTTATGATGGTTAGTTTATTGAATTACTTTTGGTCCCTTAAAGCTAGACTGCCTTTCAGATTTTTCAAGTGTAGGTCATAAAGAGAATTTTCCCCGACACCCAATTATTTTTGTTTAGTGGACCAAAAGCTACTGAATTCAAATATTCGAATCACAGGACTTCCATTTTTAAAAAAAAAAATAGAACCATTAATGAATTTAGGGCCACATGGCCCTAAATTCTCCGCCATTTTTTCCTGCTTCACCATGACCCAATTCAAGATACTACGTCATGCATGACATCATGGTGGGCTTTCCCTGTTTGCGCAAGGCATTGTGGGATACAAATTTGAAACAGGAGAGAAAATTGGAGGACGCTAATGAACCGTGAAAGACCGACTACAGTAACGGAAAGCGAGAAGAAAAGACGTTATGTTGCGAAGGAAAGGAAACACAGGACCAAACTAATAAATATCGGCGGTCAGCGAGCACCTCGGTGTGATCAGCTGTTCGTTTAGCGACAGAATGATGGAACCATCAGTGCACGGTCAAAGGTAAACCTGCACATGTGCACACTGACATCCTCGGTTTGCTTGACTGCGCCAAGCGAGCGATTTCATGCACATTACTTGCTTTAATCCCCTCAAATTAAATAACTTCCCAGCCAGAGAATGGCCTGATATTTTGTGAGATACTATAGAAATAAACATTTTTTTCATGGTCCAGTTTCCATCAAATCTTGCACTCTGATTGGCTGGCGAGCGGGTCTGTATCCTACGGTACGGACCCCAATTACGGACCTCTGGAGACTCACTCGTTCACAACAACAAACATAGTAGCATTTTTTGTCAACATTTATCTTTTTTTTTTAAATAAGATTTATTTATAAGATTATCTCATCTCATTATCTCTAGTCACTTTATCCTGTTCTACAGGGTCACAGGCAAGCTGGAGCCTATCCCAGCTGACTACAGGTGAAAGGCGGGGTACATCCTGGACAAGTCGCCAGGTCATCACAGGGCTGACACATAGACACAGACAACCATTCACACTCACATTCACACCTACGGTCAATTTAGAGCCACCAGTTAACCTAACCTGCATGTCTTTGGACTGTGGGGGAAACCGGAGCACCCGGAGGAAACCCACGCGGACACGGGGAGAACATGCAAACTCCGCACAGAAAGGCCCTCGCCGGCCACGGGGCTCGAACCCGGACCTTCTTGCTGTGAGGCGACAGCGCTAACCACTACACCACCGTGCCGCCCTATAAGATTATCAAAAATCTTATAAATTTTTGCCAGCATTTCTCAGGAGAATAGCATTAATTTTACAGCATGGATAGCGATAACGACAGTGTTCACAGAGAAAGTGAGTTTTACTACCCTGAGGAAGAAGAAATGAAAGAAAACATTTCAGGAGAAAGCTAAAATCCTGTAACTGTTGCTACGCCGAGCAAAAACATGGCTGAATCCTGAATGACTCCTATTTGTATAAATAGGGGACTACATAGGCAGCAAAATGTAGTTTTTTTCCTGCCATGGAAGTGCACTTGTATACCGAGGAGGAAGCCATTCGCATTACAGCCGTGAATGAGGATTCAAAATGGCGGCTCGGCTCGGTTTTCCCTTTCGGGCGCTCTCGTTTTCTGTTAGAATTTGGTAAAGAAAAAAATAAATATATTATTTACCAGCTTAAGGTCGGTCCGTATGGTGAAATACCGTGACCTCGGCCCAGAGGGCCTCGCTCAGTACTTTCAAGACCTCAGTCACGGTATTTCACGATACGGACCTCCCAGCTGGTAAATATGAAATTGAAAGGCCGACTAGCTTTTAAATAAATAAATAAATAAATAAATAAATACTACTCAAATTAAAGCTGAAAGTCGTGCAGCTCATATTCATTATTTAAGTTCAACTCATCTATACTGCAGTAGAACACTAAAATAACAATATCTTCTTCGACGAGTGAACGTTTATGGACCTGGCAGTGTTGCCTGTAACACATACAAGATTTACACAAATGTAGCATGTAGCACTTACTGGCTCGGGGGTGGGTGGGTTTTTTGCAGCTTTTTTAGGTAGCAAAAGAGGCAAAATACACTAAGTAACTTTAAAAACGCACATTGATAAAACTTGCTGAATTCGTGCTGAGTTTATCTCAAGAAGAAAAGAAATATATCACAATGGAAAAATAACTTCGTTCCGCCCAAATAAAGTTCCAAATCTGTGCTCAAATCAGAATTTAAGGGAGTTGTACTCAATAACGTACAATATGACTCGGGTAGTCAATGACATGGAAAGGCTTTAATTTTCAAACAAATTTTGCATACACTGTACACACACAATCTTGCCTATAAATACCCGGGGGAAATGATGGGAAAATTGTCATTATTGAAGATGCCACGCCTAAGCCAAAATCAACGTGAACAGGCCATCGGGATGTTGCGTGCCGGAAGTACACAGACAGAGGTCGCCCGGCACTTTGGTGTTCATCATTCGACCATTTCCCGTTTGAGTCAGCGTTACAGACAGACAGGGAGCACCAGGGATCGTCCACGCCCTGGTCAGCCTCGAGTCACGACGCCAGTTCAGGATCAGCACATCAGGCTAGCTCACCTCCGTGACAGATTCCTGACACCCTCAGTCACTGCTGCTGAGACCCCTGGACGACACAGACCCAGAATCTCCAGCATGACGGTCCGAACATGGACCAACTGTCACTTTGCATTTTTTTATTGTGAATTAATTCTTGAGTTTGACAATAAATGTCCTTTATCGATGTTTCAAGATGTGTGTGCATTACATACAATATCATAAATTTCAAATATATGCATGGATCGAAAGTGATATCGTGTTGAATTCCATTGTGAGTTTTTAAAGTTACTTAGTATATTTTCTTTTGGTTATTAAGGATTAGATAGCATCGATTAGCTAATCACTATCCGTGTGTCTCAATTCGTGTACTTCTGCCTTTACACTTGCTAAGTGTGCAACGCTGCACACTTCTCACATTCAATGGTCGCCATCTTGGCTACGTAGCGGAAAGGGAGGGACCACCAACATATTTTCATGTTACTGAGGTCCATGGTGACATCGTTTCCATTTCCACAACAGATTTTTTTTTTTGACAAGTGATGCGATAGTTGTGGTCATCATATGAGATCATTTCCAATGAGTGGACAACTTGCAGTGTTTGATTTGAGACATTACCCTGCTGAAATTCACACACTGTGAAAGTACGTACATCGTGCACAAAAGTGTACTACATGGAAGTGTACATACAAATGGAAGTACGCAAATTGAGACACCGTATGTCAGTAGAAGGTTTAAGAAAACACGTGAAATTGTAGAACCCTCTCAAATATCAGAAAAACGGTTAGAGGCTCGTAAGAGGTGGTTCTTCAGACGATTCGATAAAGTGATCTTTTACAAAATTGAAATGGAAACCAACATTTTTCACATTTCAGGTCACATGACATGACGAGGAACAAATACAATAAAAATGACCATGCTAACACTCAGCAGGTCTTGGAGATCTGTCATCATGTTTAAAAGGAATGACTATGACTGTTGCGAGAGGAGATAACCTAGATTTAAATCGCAAAATGTCACTCAGCGGGAACACAGACGCCATTACATTACAGGCGTTTAGCAGACGCTGCAATACAGAGAGGCGTACAACGTACAGTACCCAGGGCAGCCTGGGGCACAGTTTGGGGTTAGGTGCCTTGCTCAAGGGCATTTCAGCCATTCCTGCTGGTCAATGGAATTGAACCGGCAACCTTTTGGTCCCAAAGCTGCTTCTCTAACCATTAGGTCATGGCTTCCCCAGACCATTTACAACTGTGTTCTGACAATTTTTTTTTTAAACACCACACACAAACCCCCCCAATATTTTGGGGTCCTATTTTACACAAAACTGTGATTTTTTTTTTGTGTACACACACTTGTACTTACTAAATATTAAGGACCGGAATACATTTTTACCAACAGAATTTAGTGAGGACATGTTGGCTGGTCCTCATTTCTTCAAAGGGCTGTTTGAGGATTGAGACTTAGTTTTAAGGTTCAGTTTGGAATTAGGTTTAGGTTAATGGTCAGGCATTTAGTTACGATGGTTAAGGTTAGGGGCGGCACGGTGGTGTAGTGGTTAGCGCTGTCACCTCAGAGCAAGAAGGTCCGGGTTCGAGCCCCGTGGCCGACGAGGGCCTTTCTGTGCGGAGTTTGCATGTTCTCCCCGTGTCCGCATGGGTTTCCTCCGGGTGCTCCGGTTTCCCCCACAGTCCAAAGACATGCAGGTTAGGTTAACTGGTGACTCTAAATTGACCGTAGGTGTGAATGTGAGTGTGAATGGTTGTCTGTGTCTATGTGTCGGCCCTGTGATGACCTGGTGACTTGTCCAGGGTGTACCCTGCCTTTCGCCCGTAGTCAGCTGGGATAGGCTCCAGCTTGCCTGCGACCCTGTACAGGATAAGCGGTTAAGGATAATGGATGGATGGATAAAGTTAGGGTAAGGAGCTTGGGAATGTATTATTATGTCAATGAGTCCCCACAAAGACCGCACAGAGAGAGAGAGTGTGTAAGTGAATCATGGATGGAAGAATGGCGAGCAAGTGAGTGAGATATGGAATAGATACATCCACTGAACAGCTGTGTGTGTGTGTGTGTATGTGTGTGTGTGTATACACGTCAGATCTCTTTACAGAAGGAGAGATGTGATGTCCTCAAGCAAGGTGAGAGATATTTTAACACACAGTACTTTGCATTTTCCTGACCTGCATATGAACACTTCAGGAAGAAGAGAGTTTAAAGTGCATATCACGGGTAAATTCAGGAGCAAGATCAATGTAATTCTCCTATTTTATATTCAACTTTGGTCAAATATCTGTAACATTCTACATTCTCTGCAATTTTTTTTTTACCTTGTGCAATACCAGAAAAATTCAGTTGAAATCGAGCCATTTGAGGCGAATTGGTCCGTCTCTGAAAAAACTCGGCATTTGGATTTCCCGGCAAACATTGATTTTCGTGACATCGCGTGCGGGACGCCTCCCTCTGAATCCTACGTCAGCGCTGGTTTGTTTATGAGAAAACGACCTGGTGGTTTTCTGCAAATTTCTTCAATGTTATCGCGTAATTATTAAAATGGTTAACAGATGTATCGTAGGAGGGTGTAGCAACACCAATCTTGATGGGATTAGTACTCATCGTTTCCCAAAAGACCGGACAATGAGAGAGAAATGGGAGCGCTTGGTCTACACAGGCTGTGCACTGAAACCGTGCAAAGCTCACGCAGCCTGCTGGCGCTTCCGCAGGTGATGTCACGAATCTGGCTCCAGACTCCCTTGGGATTTTTCCAGACGCGTTTTGTTATTTTATTTTTTTCTGCTGTAGACAGATGGCCTTGTGCAAAATTACCCTTCTGGATGAGTGTGTAAAGGGACATGCTTTCATATAAAAAAAAAAAAAAAAAACCACGAAATTGATCCAGAATATGGCCTTTAAACTCCCCAAAATGAAAGCGCAGAGGATGAAGGATAAACCTGAGGACAAAGGTGTGTCGGTGTGTTTACCTGCATGCTACCATCCTCCAAGCCCAGAGCCACAGTACGCGTCTGCCTGCAGATACACACGCAACGAATCCTCGATTTCTGTCTTGCAGTCTTGAACACGACCCTTCCGTCTAGGCCCGAACGCACCTCAACACACAGCAAACCCACAGTTATTGGAAGAGCAGCACGTACACTACCGTCCAAAAGTTTGGGGTCACTTTGAAATGTCCTTAGTTTTGAAAGAAAAGCACTGTTCTTTTCAATGAAGATCACTTTAAACTAATCAGAAATCCACTCTATACATTGCTAATGTGCTAAATGACTATTCTAGCTGCAAATGTGTGGTTTTTGGTGCAATATCTCCATAGGTGTATAGAGGCCCATTTCCAGCAACTCTCACTCCAGTGTTCTAATGGTACAATGTGTTTGCTCATTGCCTCAGAAGGCTAATGGATGATTAGAAAACCCTTGTACAATCATGTTAGCACAGCTGAAAACAGTTGAGCTCTTTAGAGAAGCTATAAAACTGACCTTCCTTTGAGCAGATTGAGTTTCTGGAGCATCACATTTGTGGGGTCGATTAAATGCTCAAAATGGCCAGAAAAATGTCTCGACTATATTTTCTATTCATTTTACAACTTATGGTGGGAAATAAAAGTGTGACTTTTCATGGAAAACACAAAATTGTCTGGGTGACCCCCAAACTTTTGAACGGTAGTGTATATTTATTGCTACCCAGAGACCAGAACCTGCATTAAAGGCTGACAGTATGAGCATATTGTACGATCGAGCTCTCTCTCTCTGGGGTTAGTACCTGTAACCCGTTCTGGCTGTCAGCTGCCGCCACTGTTATGTCCTCCTGACTGAAGAGAACATCAAAGTCCCTCTTCAGAGCCACGGCTGAAGATGTGTGCACATCCTTGGTCTTCCACAGCTACGGCATTCACACACACAAAAAGTCCAACACGTCAAAGAGAATACTATGATTATCCTGAGTCTGTGCAGAACAGATTTAGGAACCTAAAAAGAGGAGCGTGTACAGGAGCTTACTCTGATGGTCTGGTCATCAGAGGCTGAAAGGAGGAGTGAGCCGTCAGGAGAGAACTGCACACAAGGCACCCAGCTCAGGTGACCACTGCATTCAGCCCTCTTCTTATTAGCCTCAAAGTCCCACAGCTAAAACACACACACAATTATCTCTATCTGTACAGGTTTAGTGCTGAAAATATGAATATCTGTTTTTGTATTTAAACCAGAAGTGAGCATAGTCTATCCCACACAAGTGTTTTTTTTTATTTGTTTGTTTTAAAATATCACTATGTCACAGGAACACTGAAAATGTAGAAAAAAAAAAGAAGAAAAAACAAAAAAGTCATTTTCCTTCATAAATGTAACAACTTTTTTTATTATTATTTTTTAATTAAATAACTTTATTCATCTCTTGAATTTGACACCCAGTCGAACTTTCCGGAGAGCTTTCTATCTTCTACGTCTAATGTGACTTGAATAGGTAAGAAAGATAAAATACTTTATCACAACAACGAGATCCTTCCCAAAAATCAATTTAACAGTTATTCCACTCAATCTTGTCATACATGGCTTATAGCCAACTCGGCGCTATGTGCCTCATCGGCTATCAGCTCATGTACGATTCAATTTTGTGAAATAATTATTAAATACATATTCAGTACAGCTGAGGAGTAACATCTGTAAATGTTCTGCGAACTCTAGTTTTCACAGATGTTCAAAATAGAGGTCTGCGCGGGACAGAATTTTCAGTCTCACTCCCGCCTGCTCCCGTATTGTGCAGTCCCGCTCCCGCAAAGAATTATGATTTTCAGTCCCGCTCCCGCCTGCCATATTTTGTCCCGCTCCCGCCCGCAAATCCCGCATGATGCAGATGTTCGCGTTATTTCTCACGAAAGTTCTTGTCATTGGCTTGGGGAATTAAACATGCTGAGCTCTCCACTGACCGATCCTTCACCTAGCGCACGTAGCGAGGGTGCACGTTGCCAGGCGGCATGCGCAGCTGAGGCTTTACAGAGATACCCAACACACCTACCAAAATCTACAGTGGATATTAAGAATATTGCACATAGCTTATGTCACTCACTCCTCACATTTACATTCTAGGAAATACAAGTAGGCCTATAAGAAATTAATATAATTTAAAGACACAGCGTGATGGTGCCCCGCCCCCTACTTTGAGTGGATTTGAGCATAAATATCTCCAGCTCACGTTCATGGGTGCGTTTCAAGCAATGTACCTCTTTTTAAAGCAGCACTTACTTCTGAAGCACTGTGAGCTTCACTAGAGGAGCTCTGCTCTTCTGCCGTGATCGGAGATCTCAAACACGGAAGAGCAGAAAGGAATCGAAAACGTACGCGAGATTAGACCACAGCCGCAAATTTAGGCATCTTAAAATGTTTTTATTAATGCCAAATAAAATATCCAGCACAAATTATATCTGATAGACATAAATTAATAATTTATAAATTTTATTTTAAACACGTTTTTAGTTAGCGGGACTGCAGCTTATCACCTCTCCCGCATTGTGCTCTCCCCCTCCCGCCCGCAATGAGCTTTCAAAATTTGTCCCACGCCGCACTGCTTTGCGTCGGGTCCTGCGGGACTCCCGCGGGAGTGCAGGGCTCTAGTTCAAAACACAAAATTTTCTCTCCTTACAGGGTTTAAAGTTGCGCTGCCCAGCTTTCAGTGTTCCAACACAGCAGTTCGTTCAACTTTACTGCCATTAAATGGTTCGGTTGCAGTTTTCCACGAGTTTCATCTTAAAAACAACTTTAGCACTTATTACAAAATAATCTACACCTAATGCACCTTTTTCCTCAACTGCTCTTTATTACTCAGTACGCACTTGAATCCTGACACACATTCGTTTTAAACACGTTTGCTCGGTGTAATATCGAGGCGGCTCTCTGCTTACTTTAAAACTGTTTTAAAAACTGGTAGGATGAATTTTCCATGAAGAGAATTTTAGATAGTGTGTTAGAAGTTGTTCGAGGATATTAACTGACCTCCACTGTGTAGTGTGACAGTGCTAAGGCTAGTAGTGGACTGTTCGGACAGGCGTCACAGTACTGCACTGTGCTTACACGACTGGTCCTGATCTCCAACAACATATCCAGTGTCGCTACATCAAATACCTGCAAACATAAAATACGCGCGCGCACACACACACACACAGGGTTATAAATCAGTGCATTTCTGTGTTTGCATGGTTATGACTTCAATAAGAAAGTCTTTAAAACCCCTAGATCCACTCTTACACCAAAATGTCATGAAATTCATTCTAATTTAAACCAAAATCATACACATACAGTAGAGAGGCTTTGCTCCGTCACGTGACCCCATAGCAACGGTAACTACGCCGCCATGACGGGGCATGCTTGTCGTGGTTCATTCAGATGAGTTAGTTGTTATTGATTGGTATGGGAAGGTTTTGATTTGCTTGCGGATGTGCAAATCATTTTGAACGAAACAAAAATATCAGGGTTTTTTTTTTTTATTTACCAAAAGTAATAATCAAGGGGGGAAAAACTAGACATTTCAAAACGGAGAAAGGGAGGGGGAGGATTCGGTGGAACTCCGTGTCAAATGGAGAGGTCAAAACCCCTATGGTATGCTCACTTCATTTCCACGAAGGTAAGAACTCAAAAAAAAGGTGTGTGTGTGTGTGGGGGGGGGAATTATTTCACAACTGCAGCAAGGTGCTCATTCTTATACAGCGAACAATGAGCCTCATCAATACAGTGGCTCTGAACAGCCTCACTTTCACCAAGACTTTCACCAAAAAGTGCCTTTACATTCGGGGATCCTTCAGAGCGCGTTGTGCGGCGTGCTTGGGACCCAGTCTCATCTCATCTCATTTATCTCTAGCCACTTTATCCTGTTCTACAGGGTCGCAGGCGAGCTGGAGCCTATCCCAGCTGACTACGGGCGAAAGGCAGGGTACACCCTGGACAAGTCGCCAGGTCATCACAGGGCTTGGGACCCAGTCATTATGGGAAACACTCGATACTGATTTGAATGCAATCAGCACGCGCACATAAGGACACAGAGGCTTTGTGAAGTATTATCATTATCACAGTCACGTTTTTCTAGCCATGTTTAGGATTCTGCTTTCAGTTTCGCTTGCGTTTTGTTATTGTAAATATCACGCCTGCTAATAAACACTTTTCCTGCACTTCGGCCCATCTACCGTCACATACCCGACACAGCGTCTCTGTGAAAATGCCGCCCTTATTTGCATGTGCTGATTGTGCTCAAATCAGCATCAGGTGTTGCCCATAATGCAAATAGCCCTCTGTATTTAATCCTTCGTTTGTCTAATTTTTATTTCAGTTTTATTTGTTATCTGTTTGACATTTTCTTGCTACTGTAACACGTGAATTTCCCCGATGTGGGATGAATAAAGTGAATCTAATCTAATCTAATCTAATCTAACCACTGACTCCCAAGTGGCGCACAACGCACTCTGAAGGATCCCTGAATGTAAATACACTTTTTAAGTCTCGGCGAAGGTTCAATGATGCAGAGCCGCTGTGTTGAAGCTCATGTTCACTTCACTGTATAAGAATGAGCGCCACGCTGCAGTTCTGAAAGTATTATTTTTTAATTCTCATCTTTGTGGAAATGAAGTGAGCATTCCATCAGGTTTTTGACCTCTCCATTCGACACAGAGTCGCGGTGAATGTTTGTGAGCCATTTTCCCCCCTTCTACGTTTAGAAATCTGTAATTTTTCCCCCGATGACGAATTACTTCTGGTAAATTTTTTTTTTTATATCTGATGTCTTTGTTTTGTTCAGAATGATTTGCACATCCAAAAAAAAAAAAAACGCAACAAACCCTTCCCATACTGATCAATAACAACTAACGTGTCTGAATGAAGCACTACAAGCGTGTTCCCCGTCATGGTGGCGCAGTTACCGTTGCTATTTGGGGTGTGGTGGGGGTCACATGACTGTGCAATGCCTCTATATTCAGATAATTTTACCTTGTAAACAAACAAACAAACAAACAAACAAACAAACAAATTAAAAAAAAAAAAAAAAACACAGCACCCCAGGAGGTCGTTTCCTCTTGTACAAGAGTTACTCTGATTTTATTTCAGCCATCTCGGCCGATGTTTTTCTCCGTCCTCTTTTGAGCGGATCACAAGTTGAATTACAAACCGTTCTTCACTAAACTCGGCACTTGTCTGGTCAGTTTAGTCCGTCAGGATACACACGTCCGTGATTTACTATACAGATGTTGCCTCACACACTTGGCGGAGGTTTGACTGCTGCTACTTGCTGTATTTACTCTTGCAGCATGCATCTCAGTGCCCCTCTGCCAGATGTCCCGAGTTGCAAAACGAAAAATGGATACTTCAGAAGATTCACTAAACCATAAAACCTGCGAAAGTATTTTCATGAGGAGGAAGAAAGTAAAATCATTAAGAGACGCGAGATCCCGCAGGCTGAGGAAAGGAGCTGCTATACCAGCAGCTACACGTATAAAGCATTACTTTATTTTCACGTACGCACAATATCATCAACGTTTAGTCTTCTATAAATAATGACTTGCTCCATCACTAACAATTCCTTAAGGATCTAAATGTTAAAAGCTAAAATAAATTAACACTGCAAATCTATTGTTTATATACAAATTGCAAATCATGTACATTGAACTAATCAGGATTTAATACAACAAGAAACTGACAGAGATGTGAAAAAATAATTTATTACAGACCTCCCCATGATCCAATCTAATCCGATCTCAACAGGGCTTTTTCAGAGTTATTAGTTTCTTTCAAGTGTTTTAGGTAAAACCTGTCTCTTTAAGACAGAAACCCGAGGTTCCACACAAGCTTTAAAGAATCCAAGAATCCTTTATGGTGCTAGATTAAAGGTGCAATATGTAGGATTTCGGGGATCAACGTATCAGCAGAAATGGAATATTGTATCCATAAGTATGTTTTCTTTAATGTATAGTTACTTGTAAGTACAAATCATTGTGCTCCCCCCCCAAAAGCTTAGAATGAGTCTTTTATATCTACATAGGGAGCAGGTCCACTTCCACAGAGCTGCCATGTTTCTATAGCAGCACAGAATGGACAAACCTCGAAAAAGCGCTTTTCACCTGAAGGAAGAGGAAAAATTATTTATATATATATATATATATATATATATATATATATATATATATATATATATATATGGCAGATCACAGAATCCAGGGACACATGTACTTCATGTACATGTACTTCAGAAAGTACAGTTTCTAAGCTTTCCAATGATGCCTTCCTTAAATCTGATTCATCAAGTGTTCACCACCACCAGAACGACCACATGGGAATTACTGGAGCAAAAAGAAACCCATCGATTTAATAAATGACGTTTGAGCTGACATTTGGACAGTTCGTCAATTCCCCTTTTATTGCCCACTTCATATTTTCTTTCAATAATTACACTAAGTATGTTTTTAAAAATTATATGTGTCAGAAAACAGAATCCAGGGACACATGTCGGCCCGGGGGCATTTTGAGTTATTGACAGATTCAGAAAGTACAGTTTCTAAGCTTTCCAATGATGCCTTCCATGTGGAGATCTGACAATATTTGAAGAATGTGTGGCCTTTTGAAAGTGTATACTTCTTAAAACAGGAAAGGGAGAAAATCGCCCTCAAAGTTTTCCATCTCAGCTAATCTGGGTGTAGGGCGGGCACATAATGCTGCTCATCTGCATGACATTAAGGAAAGCTCTACCCCCTACTAGCTAGCACGATACTACTTTCATGTAAACAAAGATCACCACGTCAATTTTCCTTCCATGCAAAGTATGCCCAACACAATTATGAAGTACAAAAATAAGTCCTAAAGTATACTTTAACATTTTGTGGTTGAAAAATTACTCACACCGTAAGAAAGAAAGATAGCACGATGATGACACAACTAACACAACACTAGTTTCATGTAAAGCCTCGGTCACAACCGGCCGTACAGTACGCGCTCCTACAGCCGGTCTACACGCAAAAAACGCAAGAAACACACGGAGAGCGCGCATGTGAAAAGCACGAGAGCACGCGTGTGATGTGCTGATTTTCGAGCCGCAGACCGGCCGCAGAGGTTCTTTGTCATGTCAAACAAACTCTACAGGCGCTTACGTTTTTTTCAGGTTGCAAGACAAACTTACGGCCAACGCGCGTCTTTCTCCGTGAACAAAAAAATACCGCAGCGATTTGGGAAACGCCAAAAATCACACGGCCAAAAAATCGTACGTCCGGTTGTGACCTAGGCTTAACCAAACCACAACACTCTCCGTTACATGCAAAAATAACCACACAGCCTTAGATTAATAAACTTACCCCATCAGAAAGAGAAATGGCGCCTTGCACACACCAATGCCTCCGATGGAATGTAATCCTAGAATGATCCGTGTATCATCCAATCATTCAAGTATTCCATTCAATCTGGAAAACGAGGTTGCGTTTTTTTTTGCTAGAAATGGTTATCTCCGATGTAAATACCGTGTGTCTGTTTGCTTCGCGGTGTTTGCTCTTCTGCGCTCTGTTTAGTAACTCATTCCATAGTGAAATCACACGCCTGTATGCAGGTTAAGTAGCCATGTGCTCAACTCGGATCATACAGCTGATTCACGGAAAAAAAAAACCCAAATGACTTAAATCATCATGTGAATGGCCCATATGGTAATTTACCCACACCCCCCAGCAGGCTACAGTCCTGACAAAAACGAGACAATTTGCAACAAAAAATGTATGCTTTTCCAACAAAACAATCTATTATCTGAAATACTGATTGCATTCTTCAAGGTCTCAACTTGCACATGATGGAAAAAAACAAAAATCACAAATTTCGAAAAAAAAATGCTTCTTTTGCGATTATCTTGGATTTGTTTTGGCTGACATGTGTCCCTGGATTCGGTGAGGGGTCACATATAAAAAAAACATCAGGGTGGCACGGTGGTGTAGCGGTTAGCGCTGTCGCCTCACAGCAAGAAGGTCCGGGTTCGAGCCCCGTGGCCGGCGAGGGCCTCTCTGTGCGGAGTTTGCATGTTCTCCCTGTGTCTGCGTGGGTTTCCTCCGGGTGCTCCGGTTTCCCCCACAGTCCAAAGACATGCAGGTTAGGTTAACTGGTGACTCTAAATTGAGCGTAGGTGTGAATGTGAGTGTGAATGGTTGTCTGTGTCTATGTGTCAGCCCTGTGATGACCTGGCGACTTGTCCAGGGTGTACCCCGCCTTTCGCCCGTAGTCAGCTGGGATAGGCTCCAGCTTGCCTGCGACCCTGTAGAACAGGATAAAGCGGCTCGAGATAATGAGATGAGATAAAAGCATCAGCATTCACCCCGGTGCCAGCTAACAAGTTTGAGATTTTTGTAAAATGGAGGATTATATTTTATTATTTAGCAGAAGGAAAAAAAACAAAAACAAAACAAAAGGAGCATGAACGTGAGTACTTGGAAGTTAGTGTTATTGGCACCTGACGATCCCTGGATGATTTAACCCTCTGGGGTCTGAGGGTTAAATCATCCAGAGATCGTCAGGTGCCCTAGCACGCTAATGATTTTGGCATGCTCCGATTTTGTCAATTTCAACAAATCTAAGCAGTATTTTCAAAGTCATATGACTTTTTTGTATTCAGCACAAGCTCAGCTACAATAATATACATGTACTGTGTATGTCATGATTGTACTTTAAAAACAAACAAACAAACAAACAAAAACAGACAAAAAAAACAGATAAATGAAGATGTTGTAAAAATCAGTTTTAGAACTGTGCTGGAACGTGTGAAAAAAACATGACCTTACCCATTGTGTCAAACCGTTTTGGTCACTTGAGGTGATTCTGTTCAGTCTTAGGAATGGATCAAGCACGAAAACTTAAATCTGCTCCATTGATTTGAACAATTAACTGGCCATCAAAAAAAATGTATGTCCTATTGTTTTGGGATAAAGGGTTGGCAGTGGAAGGGGTATTCAAAGAGAAGAATAAAAAATTCCATTCCATTCAATGAGAAGAGTGAAAACCTCTCCCACTGCCAACTCTTAATCCCATCAGGTCAAGCGTGCCATTTCACAACAAGTTTTACCTCCAAACAGGTAGCCTAAACTGTGGCTGACAGATTTTATCCTTTTTACGGTGGGCGTTCCCACTAATCGAAACCAAAAGAGTGAAAGTGATCATCATGCCGTTACCGTATGAATAGTCTTTTATGAATGTGTAAGTGTGTGATCAGCGCTCCGACTCCGGTGTGACTGAGTAAGGTGACAAGTTGTATGTTTCATCTAATTTCGGTAATTTAAAAACTATAACATTATTTGGCAGTGGGCGCATAGGAAAGTGTAAAGTTTGTCAATATGTTTATCATGCCTGTATGATGAAAAACTTGAAGATAGTTATCTAAATATATGACCTACTCATTCTAAACCTGCCGAGCTTCGCCGACGAAGCTCTCGACCCCAGAGGGTTAATACACGTTTGGAAAGTGAAGGGTGAGGGAGGGGCATTCATTTGGTTGCAGTCTGCAACCTCACCACTAGATGCCACTGGATCCTACAATAGTGCACCTTTAACCTCAGTTTCCTGTAAGACTGCTTGATGAGCAAGTGCCCCAGGCATGAAAACACGGTCCTTAAATATGGTGCATGTTGCGAAATAAATAAATGAAATACCAAATACAATAAAACACCCTGGGCATTAATATCTCTACTCACGTGTACTGTGTTGTGTGTTAATGATCACTTACAAAGACTGCATTCTTTGCAGCACCTATGATGCGCTTGCCATCAGCTGACCACGTGCTGCACTTCACAGAAACGCTCCCTTCATCACTCTCTGGAAACAAACTGGTGATATCGATAGACTGCCACTCGTTTGCAGTGGTCATCTCAAAAAGCTGAAACACATGCAGACACACTTACACTCACCGGCCACTTTAACAGGAACTTGTTCTTGATTCTAAGATCCCTGTTCTTGGCTGGCAGGAGTGGAACCCAATGTGGTCTTCTGCTGTTGCATGCGGAGATGCTTTTCTTCTCACCACGGTTGTAAAGAGTTGCTATGAGTTACCACATCCTTCCTGGCAGCTCGAACCAATCTGGCCATTTTCCTCTGACCTCTCTTATCAACAAAGTGTTTGTTTCCACCCACAGAACTGTCTCTCACTCACCTCACTGTGTTTTTTTTGGTTTTTCGCACCATTCTGTGTAAACTCTAGAGACCGCTGTGAGTGAAAACCCCAGTTCCTGAAATACTCAAACCGGTCCGGCTGGCTCAATCCAACACCCATACCACAGTGAAAGAAAAGTCACACTCTGAGATCACAATTTTTCCCCATTCTGATGTCTGAAGTGAACATTAAAGCTAGACTGCCTTTCAGATTTTAAGTATAGGGCATCAAAAGAATTTTCCCAACACCCAATTATTTTTGTTTAGTGGACCAAAAGCTACCGAATTCGAATCACAGATTTCCAATTTTATTTATTTATTTTTTTTAAATAGAACATTTAATGAATTTAGGGCCATGTGGCCCTAAATTCTCCCGTATTTTTTCCTGCTTCACCATGATGCAATACAAGATACTATATCATGCATCACATCACATGGTGGGCTTTCCCTGTTCGCGCAAGGCATTGTGGGATACAAATTTGAAACAGGAGAGAAAATAGCGGACGTGAGTGTGGAAATGAAACGTGAAAAACCAACCACAGTAATGTAAAGCGAGAAAAAAAGATGTTATGTTGTGAAGGAAAGGAAACGTAGGACCAAACTAATAAATATCGGCGCTCAGCGAGCACCTCGGTGTGATCAGCTGTTCGTTTAGCGACAGAATGATGGAACTGTCAGTGCACGGTCAAAGGTAAACCTGTAGATGGCAGTAATGCAACACTGGATGCCAGCTGCCGTACAACCCAAAAGAAGAAGCCGACGACGAAGGTAAACCTGCGCATACGGACTTCCTCTGTCTACTTGACTGCGTGACACGAGTGATTGCATGCAAGTTATTTGCTCAGGAATCCCCTCAAATTAAATAACTTCCCAGCCACAGAATGGCTTGGGGATTTTTTTTTTTAGATATTGCAAAAATAAACATACTTCACAATGACCAAATTTCAGAGGGAACTAAATTTCACCGATTTTATGAAATCGAAAGGCCGTCTAGCTTTAACTGAAGCTCTTGATTTGTATCTGCATGATTTTATGCACTGTGCTGCCGTCCTAATAAAGTGGCTGGTGAGTGATTTTATATTATATTATGAGAGAGAGAGAGAGAGAGAGAATGGAGCAGGAAGTAACAGAGGTATCAAAAAGCTACTTGTTTTTTTTTGTAAAGTCATACCTTCAGTGTTCCATCGTTCGATGAGGTGGCAAGATAGGCATCGTCCGGAGAGAAGCAGCAGTGATTGACGCCATCTGTGTGTCCGAACATGGTGTTCTGAGATGATTTCCTGTTCATGTTCCATACCTGCACAAAGTAATATTTGGGTTATAATTTCAAGAACGAATGAAAGAAAAGTCCTTGGTGGTCAACTCAGACTTTTGGAACACATCGAGACCTCGGGTTATATTATCAGATGCGATCAGCGAGATATTATTTGAAAGAAGAAAAATATAACAGTGAAAAGGATCTGCTTTGAATGTATAAAAGGTTCAAAACTTTATGCCTCATTAGCTTAAAAAGTCATACAGTTGTCAGACAGGAGTAAAGAATAACACATTCTAGACCATGCACTTCTATGCAAATAATCCACCCCAAAGTGCACTCCTTTCATATACAGTGGTGCTTGAATGCTTGTGAACCCTTTAGGAGTTTTTATATTTCTGCATAAATATGACCGAAAACATCATCAGATTTTCACACAGGTAGATAGTGATAGAGAGTAGCCTAGCAAACTAGACCCACCCGCCTAGCGGCCAAAAATATTTTTGCCTAGCGAGTGGGTCTAGCCTCGCACCATATAAACAAAAACACCCCGGGCATCAAATCGTGCCCGCCAATCACAACGCAAGGTTTTTGTTTGGATTCTTTGGGCGGGCTTTTGCAGGAGTGACGACAAAGCTGCGCAACGCTGGAGAAAGCACAACAGGAAAGATGGCTACGGCTATTGAACAGCGCGCGTTTGACTCCGCTTTGGAATCAGTTTTAGAAGAATTAGACTTGGAGTTTTTGTTGAAACATGAGCAGGAAGAGGCTCTCCGCTCATTCCTTTTCAAGAAGGACGTTTTCGCTGTTTTGCCGACCGGCTATGGCAAAAGTCTGATCTACCAGCTGGCTCCGCTCGTAGCCAAAAGGATGGGGCTAGTTTGTGCAGTACGAAGAATTAATAAACAGCTTTGAAACATTACTTTTTGATTGTTTCTTATTTTCCCGTTATTTTAAATTTAAGGGAAATTATTTCACCAAACACCACTAAATAAAAACTCTCAAAAACAGTTTAAGCAAACCCTTGAAAAACACTTGGGAAAAAAAAATGAGTGTATGTGGTACAGACTCCAAACTTGTGGTCATTATCTCCAAACTTCTTAATATCTAGAACCTGATTATTAATTAATACGCATTTTGAAAAATTATTTATTTCAAGGTCTCCCCCACTGCTTTCTGTCGCTCTGACTACGTCACAGTCACTGTTGCGCTGATTGGTCAGAGCGTTGGCCTATACGCACAGAGACAGTTTGAAAGACAGCGGTTTGTTCCTCCTACCCGCTTCGGAAATGTCTACGGATCGAGGCCAGACTAAATATTCACATTTAGTCTGGCTTGCCAGGCTAGATAGACATTAGATCAAGAGGATAAAAATATTATACATGTTCATTTATTTATTGAGGAAAATGATCCAGTATTATGTACCTGTGAGTGACAAAAGCATGTGAACCTTTGTTTCAGTATCTGGTGTGACCCCCTTGTGCAGCAATAACTGCAACTAAACATTTCCTGTAACTGTTGATCAGTCCTGCACACCGGCTTGGAGGAATTTTAGCCCATTCCTCCATACAGAACAGCTTCAACTCTGGGATGTTGGTGGGTTTCTTCGCATGAACTGCTCACTTCAGGTCCTTCCACAACATTTCGATTGGATTAAGGTCAGGACTTTGACTTGGCCATTCCAAAACATTAACTTTATTCTTCTTTAACCGTTCTTTGGTAGAACGACTTGTGTGCTTAGGGTCGTTGTCTTGCTGCATGATCCATCTTCTTTTGAGATTCAGTTCATGGACAGATGTCCTCAAATTTTCCTTTAGAATTCGCTGGTATAATTCAGAATTCATTGTTCCATCAATGATGGCAAGCCGTCCTGGCCCAGATGCAGCAAAACAGGCCCAAACCATGATACTACCACCACCATGTTTCACAGATGGGATAAGGTTCTTATGCTGGAATGCAGTGTTTTCCTTTCTCCAAACATACCGCTTCTCATTTAAACCAAAAAGTTCTATTTTGGTCTCATCCGTCCACAAAACATTTTTCCAGTACCCTTCTGGCTTGTCCACATGATCTTTACCAAACTGCAGACGAGCAGCAATGTTCTTTTTGGAGAGCAGTGGCTTTCTCCGTGCAACCCTGCCATGCACACCATTGTTGTTCAGTGTTCTCCTGATGGTGGACTCAGGAACATTAACGTTAGCCAATGTGAGAGAGGCCTTCAGTTGCTTAGAAGTTACCCTGGGGTCCTTTGTGACCTTGCTCTTGGAGTGATCTTTGCTGGTCAACCACTCCTGGGGAGGGTAACACTGGTCTTGAATTTCCTCCATTTGTACACAATCTGTCTGACTGTGGATTGGTGGAGTCCAAACTCTTTAGAGATGGTTTTGTAACCTTTTCCAGCCTGATGAGCATCAACAACGCTTTTTCTGAGGTCCTCAGAAATCTCCTTTGTTCGTGCCATGATACACTTCCACAAACATGTGTTGTGAAGCTCAGACTTTGATAGATCCCTGTTCTTTAAAGAAAACAGGGTGCCCACTCACACCTGATTGTCATCCCACTGATTGAAAACACCTGACTCTAATTTCACCTTCAAATTAACTGCTAATCCTAGAGGTTCACATACTTTTGCCACTCACAGATATGTAATATTGGATCATTTTCCTCAATAAATAAATGACCAAGTATAATATTTTTGTCTCATTTGTTTAACTGGGTTCTCTTTATCTACTTTTAGGACTTGTGTGAAAATCTGATGATGTTTTAGGTCATATTTATGCAGAAATATAGAAGATTCTAAAGGGTTCACAAACTTTCAAGCACCACTGTAGTTCAGTGTAGGAGCCCAATCTACATCATCGTCCTTGTAAAGATTACTAGGACATCCTGATAAATGACGTGAAAACATACGCATTAGTTTACAATATAGTGAGCACAAACAAACAGTAAACAAAAACACATCTGAGGACTTGAGCATCTCTTGAACATCAAAACATGACGAAATAACGGAAAAATGGTGAGAAAGTGATTTGCGAATCCAAACGAAATAAATCGCAGGAATTTACAAACCTTTCGTGACGTGATCGCTGCCAACTCAAGCGTTCTTCGACTCGGCTCCCTTTGATCACAGTAAATGGTTCGAGTGCCACCTTTCTCGTCGTCTTTTGGTAAAACCCTTCGCTATTTCACCCTTTATCACTTCACGCGGAACCTGGAAGAAACTGGGGTGGGTTTCCTGATAACGTTGCCCTTTAGAGGTAAAGAACGAGTTGAGAGACTCTCTCAAGCAACAGACGCTGTCTCTGTACGTGGTTTTCCTGAACTTACTCGTAAGAAGGAGTCTAAAGAGCAACAGGACGAAGAGCGTCTTTGCAGTGCGCGTCCTTGATATCGGCAGTAGTAGTTGCTAAAGGCAATCGTACTGTTGTTGCTGAAGGCATTAGTAGTTGCTAAATCCAGTCGGTAAGGTCACATGGCGTTCGTTTTTTAACTAAAATCTAATGAAATATATATATTTTTTAAAAAAGTGTTTAAAATAAGATAATCTATACAGTAGTATCCTCTGGAAGCGTTACATATATAACGTGGTAGTTAATTAATTAAACCGTTTTACATTTTTGGACAATGTTTTTTATTCCAAGCGTGTTTTTAATTAAACGAACAAACGTTCACACGAAAGAATGAGCTAAATAGAGAATAAGTTAAATAAATGTGTTCCCCGTGCTCGCTCATTTCACTGTTACCCCCCCGATCATGTAGTCAGGATTATTTCAGCTGTTACCCACAATGCCAAGTGGGCAAAGTTCTCCCTTATAAGTGTGCACACGCAAAGAGAGAGAGACAGGTTTTGATCTGGTATGTAGTGTGTACCTAAGGAGGTTGAATTGACCTCCTTATACATAAATTGACCTCATATATACACAGTGGATATAAAAAGTCTACACACCCCGTTAAAATGACAGGTTTTTCTGATGTAAAAAAATGAGACCACAATAAATAATTTCAAAACTTTTCCCACCTTTAATGTGATCTATAACCTGTACAATTCAATTGAAAAACAAACAAATCTGTTCGGGGGGAGAACGTACAATAAGCTGGTTGCACAAGTGTGCACGCCCTTAAACTAATATTTTGTTGAAGCGCTTTTTGATTTAATTACAGTATTCAGTCTTTTTGGGTTCACACCTGCCATCAGTTAAAATGACTCTGATTAACCCCAAATAAAAGTTCAGACATTTACTCAGTTGCCTCCTCCAGCAAAAGCCAGGGTTCACAGAGAGCTTACAAAGCATCAAAGGGATGTCATTGTTGAAAGGTATCAGTCAGGAGAAGGGGACAAAAACATTTCCACGGCATTAAATATACCATGGAGCACAGTGAAGACCGTCATCAAGAAGTGGAGAAAATATGGGACAACAGTGACATTACCGAGAACTGGACGTCCCTCCAAAATTGCTGAAAAGACAAGACGAGAACTGGTCAGGGAGGCTGCCGAGAGGCCGACAGCAACACTGAAGGAGCTGCAGGGATTTCTGGCGTGTACTGGTTGTGTACTACATGTGACAACAATCTCCCGCATTCTCCATATGTCTGGGCTATGAGGTCGGGTCGCAAGATGGAAGCCTTTTCTTACAAAGAAAAACATCCAGGCCTGGCTAAATTTTGCAAAAGAAAAAGAAAAAAAATACATCAACTCTCCCAAAAGCACGTGGGAAAATGTCTTATGGTCTGATGAAATCAAGGTTGAACTTTTTGGCCACAATTCCAAAAGGTATGTTTGGCACAAAAACAACACTGCGCATCATCAAAAGAACACCATACCCACAGTGAAGCATGGTGGTGGCAGCATCATGTTTTGGGGTTGTTTTTCTTCAGCTGGAACAGGGGCTTTAGTCAAGATGGAGGGAATTACGAACAGTTCTAAATACGAGTCAATTTTGGCCCAAAACCTTTAGGTGTCTGCTAGAAAGATAAAGATGAAGAGGAATTTCATCTTTCAGCATGACAATGACCCCAAAAATGTTTTGGAACGGCCCAGCCAGAGCCCAGACCTACAGTAAATCCAATTGAAAATCAGTGGGGTGACCTGAAGAGGGCTGTGCACAAGAGATGCCCTCGCAATCTGACAGATCTGGAGCACTTTTGCAAGGAAGAGTGGGCAAATATTGCCAAGTCTAGATGTGGCAGGCTGATCGACTCCGACCCAAAAAGACTGAATGCTGTAATTAAATCAAAAGGTGCTTCAACAAAGTATTAGTTTAAGGGTGTGCACACTTATGCAACCAGCTTATTGTATGTTCGTGGTATTATTATTATTTTTTTAACATCAGAAAAACCCATCATTTTAATGGGGTGTGTACACTTTTTTATATCCACTGTGTGTGTGATATACTGTATTTATTTAAAAAAAAGAAAAAAAGAGGTGTCAATTCAACCTCCTTAGGTACACACGACACAGATCAAAACCTCTCTCTCTCTCTCACACTCAACATTAGAGGTGCAGAAATGTGTCTCATTTATGACACTAAATTCAATAATCGCTCACCTAACGGAGTTAAATTTGATTAAAATGTGCCGATATCAGTGTGACATTCCGACATCCATACGTAATTCCATAACATATCGAAATATATTCAAAATGCTTTGCGCATATGTATTTAATAATTAACTCAATGTACAAGAAAATAATTGAACACCAGCAGCATATTCAACACCAGTTTCCCCTGTTGACTGACAGAGTCCCTCAGAGGCGCAGCACATTGTGTGTGAGCGAGTCGCTCTTTGTTGTTAAAGAGTGATCCGGATCTCTTGTAAATTCAGAGCAAACTAAAGGGCTATGATGTTGTTCGGGAAAACCACTTTAGCTTGATGATGGATCTTAAGAGGTAATTTTAGATTCTCTTGGCCTTAAGAGGCTTTCAGGAAACCCACCCTGGATCAGTTTCACGGTTTGATTTGAGCGGCCCAAAACGACACATTAACGACTAGCAAGGCACCCCAGAGATAGTAACGCTTTGTGAACAGTGAGCTTAGCTGACCATCACTTCACGTCTTGCATATCTAATGAGGCGGATGTGATGTCAGATGCATCCCACCTATTAGTCTTAAGCCAGTATCTCACTGGGCTGCGACCGCCTGCGACTAGTTGGAGACACAACAATTGTGATAAAATATGCGAATTAGCGACAATTTTCACTTGGAATCACACTGAATTGATATTCACATATTTTACCGTAATTGTTGTGTCTCCAACTAGTCGCAGCCTAGTGAGATACTGGATCGCATTTCCTGTCTCACGGAAACTGACCTGAGAAGGGTTCGCGACAGCTTTGCGACACCAGCGACGCATTTGCAGCTATTTTGAGAGAAATTTTGTCGAACAAATTTTTTGAACATGTTCAAAATTTCAGCCACGAAGGAGTGACACTTTGCGACTCATGCGAGGAAATTGAGAAGCCCGGCGAACGTTTCAAGACACTTTGGAAACTCTCTTGCGAATGACGTTCGCAATTTGTCGCAAGCTGTCGCAGCCCAGTGAGATACTACCCTAATTCGCATATTTTAATCGCAATTGTTGTGTCTCCAACTAGTCGCAGGCAGTCGCAGCCCGGCTTTCCTTCGGCAGGCAGGGAAGTAGAGGAAGCCTCACGGAAACTAACTTGAGAAGGGTTCGCGATGGCTTTGCGACACCAGCGACGCATTTGCGGCTATTTTGAAAGAAATTTTGTCGCACGAATGTTTTGAACATGTTCAAAATTTCAGCGACGAAGGAGCGACACTTTGCGACTCATGCGAGGAAATTGAGAAGCCCGGCGAACATTTCAAGACACTTTGGAAACTCTCTCGCGAATGGCGTTCGCAATTTGTCGCAAGCTGTCGCAGCCCAGTGAGATACTACCCTTAGATAGTGTAAAGCGTCTGCCGTACAAGTCCCTGTGCGAGTCCCACAGAAGAGCTACTGTAGCACAAACTGCTGAAAAACTTAACGCTGACTAAAACAGAAAGGTGTCAGCATTAACTTTTTCAGCAGTTTGTGCTACAGTAGCTCTTCTGTGGGATTGGACCATATGGGCTAGCCTTCATGCCCCATGCGAATCGAGGAGTCTTCAACACCCATGACCCTGTTGCGGGTTCACCGGTTGTCCTTCCTTGGAACACTTTTGGTCAGTACTAACCACTGCATATCAGGAACACCCCACAAGATGTGCCATTTTGGAGATGTTCAGACCCAGTCATCCAGGCATCACAATGTGGCCCTTGTCAAAGTCACTCAAATCCTTACGCTTGCCCATTTTTCCTGCTTCCAACACATCAACTTCAAGAACTGATTGTTCTCTTGCTGTAATTCACTTCACCAGTTAGTGACGCTTTGTTTTCTTAACACTATTTTTTTAAGCTTCCTGACCGCGTACTTGCTGAATTAACGTTCTTCATACTAGGGATGTTAACCGATGACCGTTTGACCGGTGGTTGACCGAATCAACGTCAACTGGTTAATTTTTTTTTGGTTGTCGGTTAAAAAAAAAAAAAATCAATCGTTTTGAAGCTGCCAATTTTGGAGCGGAGAACCTGGAATTCTGTGTTGTAAACGCTTGGGGCATGCCATGCGGTGTAAGGACGACAGCTGACAAATCAGAAAAACACCCATTCAGTCATATCCCGCCCTCCCGCCACAGTTGAAGACAGCTGACAAATCAGAAACACCCATTCAGTCATGTCCCGCTCTCCCGCCCCAGTTGAAAACAGCTGCCACTCGGCGAGAGAAAAGTGTAGACACAGGCTTTTTAGCTTACAAATTACTATTCTGTTTTTTTTTTATTATTATTAGAAGGCACATCGAGTTTAGTCCTGCCTTGGCCAGTGCATTCTGAAAGCATGTTTCGGTCTGTAGCCAACAATGCATGTTATTGCAGATCAAACTAAAGGCGCAGATGCTGACTTTTTCACGGCTGAATCGTGCGGATCTGTTTTTTTTTTTAGGGGGGGCGTTGGAGTGTCTGAATAATTTCATCAGAGTAAATTCTGTATTAAAATTACTAAATAAGCAAATGCCGTTGAAATTATTCAGACACTCCAACGCCCCCCCCCCAAAAAAAAAAAATCGGATCTGCACGATTCAGCCATGAAAAAGGCGGCATCCGCCAAAAGGCGCGCCGTTTGCATCCCTGTTTAAACTCATAGGTTAACCGACTTTAACCGGCTAATGAGGCTCGGTGGTCGGTCAAGATTTTTTATAATTTTCACCATCCCTACTTCATACCAGTTTGGCCGGGCCTAGCTCTGGAGAAGATCTCCTTTATCTCCTCTCACCTTGGTGTTGGTGATTTTGTCGTTGGAACTGGTGGCCAGCAGGATGCGCCGGTTTGTGTTGGTGAACTGGCAGTGGTTAATCTGCTCCTCGTGCTCAACATCGAACACACGCACCTGCGTGCCTTTTTCTAAATTCCAGATCTAAACAATACAAAACGCACATTTGTTATTTATCTTCAAATAAAATAAGTTTAGTTGCTATATATTTACACCATCCACGCCAACAGACAGAAAAGAGAAAGAAGTGTGTTTTGGGGTCTAAAAGAAGAAAGAGACGAACCTTAACCTTCCTGTCACTGGAGCAGGTTGCTATCTGTCGGTCGTCAGGGGAGAACGCACAACACAGAACTTCTTCATCATGAGCCTGGATCTCCTGGACCTTCTCTCCAGAGGTACTCTTAAACACCTGCAGTGTTTATATACACACACAGAGAAAGCAAAAATAAATCGCTCATATGGGGATTACGTAACACAACTCCTTACACTACTTAACAAAAAAAAAAACACAATCCGGCCCGACTTTACCCGCAGCGTCTTGCTGGCCCCGCAGGAGGCGATCTTGCGGCCATCTCGAGAGAAACACGCATAGTAAACGGAGTTCTGGTGAGGGTGCAGCACGAGCCGTGACAGACTCTCTAGACTGCTCTTGTTCCTGAGGTCACAAAACCCAGCGCATAAGTTATACAGCGCATTTATCCAAACCTAATAAAGCAGAGAACATTTATTATTCTATCCACATTCACTGGATATGAGCAAAAGCACGCTCTGATTGGCTACTCAACTACTACAACCCCAAATTCCAAAAAAGTTGGGACAAAGTACAAATTGTAAATAAAAACGGAATGCAATAATTTACAAATCTCAAAAACTGATATTGTATTCACAATAGAACATAGACAACATATCAAATGTCGAAAGTGAGACATTTTGAAATTTCATGCCAAATATTGGCTCATTTGAAATTTCATGACAGCAACACATCTCAAAAAAGTTGGGACAGGGGCAATAAGAGGCTGGAAAAGTTAAAGGTACAAAAAAGGAACAGCTGGAGGACCAAATTGCAACTCATTAGGTCAATTGGCAATAGGTCATTAACATGACTGGGTATAAAAAGAGCATCTTGGAGTGGCAGCGGCTCTCAGAAGTAAAGATGGGAAGAGGATCACCAATCCCCCTAATTCTGCACCGACAAATAGTGGAGCAATATCAGAAAGGAGTTCGACAGTGTAAAATTGCAAAGAGTTTGAACATATCATCATCTACAGTGCATAATATCATCAAAAGATTCAGAGAATCTGGAAGAATCTCTGTGCGTAAGGGTCAAGGCCGGAAAACCATACTTGGTGCCCAAAACTCTGACCTTGCATTCAAAATTCTTTAGAAAATTCAGAAGACCAGTACACAAAGTAGACCTTTTGGTAGGTTTGAAGTGTGTGTGTGTGTCCTGTTTGATACGGATCATAATATGCTGTGTGAAATAAATTTCCCCTGTTCAGGGAGAGGCTTTGTTTAAGCAAAACACACAATCTCTCACACAATCTCTAGAGTTTCACACTCATTTCTTTTATTTCGAGTCGTGAGGCAGTGGATTTTAAAAATAAAAATGCACTTGCCCTTGATGGAAAACGTACAGTGGTGTTTTGTTTGGTCGGTTCCCTTTGAATTATGTGCAGAGTCATATCAGCTTGCTATCTAGGTAGCAAACAAGCATCTTCGAAAATTAGCTAGTGTGTTGATTAGCAAGCTTTCTGACTCTAACAAATCGTTCGTTTAAAAAAAAAAAAAAAAAAAAAAAAAAACTTTGTTATAAATCCTTTGCAGTCAAAGACTGCTTGAAGTCTGGAACCCATATACTCATAAAACCCCGATTCCAAAAAAGTCGGGACAAAGTACAATAAAAACGGAATGCAATGATGTGGAAGTTTCAAAATCCCATATTTTATTCAGAATAGAACATAGATGACATATCAAATGTTTAAACTGAGAAAATGTATCATTTAAAGAGAAAAATTAGGTGATTTTAAATTTCATGACAACAACACATCTCAAAAAAGTTGGGACAAGGCCATGTTTACCACTGTGAGACATCCCCTTTTCTCTTTACAACAGTCTGTAAACGTCTGGGGACTGAGGAGACAAGTTGCTCAAGTTTAGGGATAGGAATGTTAACCCATTCTTGTCTAATGTAGGATTCTAGTTGCTCAACTGTCTTAGGTCTTTTTTGTCGTATCTTCCGTTTTATGATGCGCCAAATGTTTTCTATGGGTGAAAGATCTGGACTGCAGGCTGGCCAGTTCAGTACCCGGACCCTTCTTCTATGCAGCCATGATGCTGTAATTGATGCAGTATGTGGTTTGGCATTGTCATGTTGGAAAATGCAAGGTCTTCCCTGAAAGAGACGCCGTCTGGATGGGAGCATATGTTGCTCTAGAACCTGGATATACCTTTCAGCATTGATGGTGTCTTTCCAGATGTGTAAGCTGCCCATGCCACGCGCACTAATGCAACCCCATACCATCAGAGATGCAGGCTTCTGAACTGAGCGCTGATAACAACTTGGGTCGTCCTTCTCCTCTTTAGTCCGAATGACACGGCGTCCCTGATTTCCATAAAGAACTTCACATTTTGATTCGTCTGACCACAGAACAGTTTTCCACTTTGCCACAGTCCATTTTAAATGAGCCTTGGCCCAGAGAAGACGTCTGCACTTCTGGATCATGTTTAGATACGGCTTCTTCTTTGAACTATAGAGATTTAGCTGGCAACGGCGGATGGCACGGTGAATTGTGTTCACAGATAATGTTCTCTGGAAATATTCCTGAGCCCATTTTGTGATTTCCAATACAGAAGCATGCCTGTATGTGATGCAGTGCCGTCTAAGGGCCCGAAGATCACGGGCACCCAGTATGGTTTTCCGGCCTTGACCCTTACGCACAGAGATTCTTCCAGATTCTCTGAATCTTTTGATGATATTATGCACTGTAGATGATGATATGTTCAAACTCTTTGCAATTTTACACTGTCGAACTCCTTTCTGATATTGCTCCACTATTTGTCGGTGCAGAATTAGGGGGATTGGTGATCCTCTTCCCATCTTTACTTCTGAGAGCCGCTGCCACTCCAAGATGCTCTTTTTATACCCAGTCATGTTAATGACCTATTGCCAATTGACCTAATGAGTTGCAATTTGGTCCTCCAGCTGTTCCTTTTTTGTACCTTTAACTTTTCCAGCCTCTTATTGCCCCTGTCCCAACTTTTTTGAGATGTGTTGCTGTCATGAAATTTCAAATGAGCCAATATTTGGCATGAAATTTCAAAATGTCTCACTTTCGACATTTGATATGTTGTCTATGTTCTATTGTGAATACAATATCAGTTTTTGAGATTTGTAAATCATTGCATTCCATTTTTATTTACAATTTGTACTTTGTCCCAACTTTTTTGGAATCGGGGTTGTATATAATAGCAAGAATGTATCTTTTTTTTTTTCCAATAATTATTATAGCATTTTTCACAAAATGCTACGGTCATTTCGCCGGTCTGTTTACATTCTAAGCGCAAATTATTTTGTTGGATGTTTTGTATATAAAGCTTTTATTTATCGAATTTGCAAAAAATAAAAATGCTCCGTTTCTCAAAATCCAGTGAATGTGGATCGAAAAAAACAAAGTTATTCCACTCAATCTCATCGTACATGGCTTATAGCTGACAGGGTGCATAGCTGAGTCGGCTATCAGCTCATGTACGGCTCGATTTCGTGGAATAACTTAAATATACAGATGTACGATTTGGTAAATCCCCACTTCATTTGATATTTCGGACCTCAGCCTTATTCCAAATTCCCACTGTCCCAAATCAGAGAATATACACAGCGTACGATCGAATATCTATGACCTACACCCAGTCCAGGTAGAGCTGCCCCCTGCTGGCTCTCTCCTGTGCTTGCAGAAAAGCCTGTCTGTAGACCTCAGAGGAGTGCGGCTGAGCCAGCGCCAGCTGCACCACGTCAGGGAAAGGCCTCTCCTCCAACTGGTGGCCGTTCAAAGACAAGAACTCCTGGAACTGCAGCCTCACCTGGCTGTTCTGGAGGAGCACGATACACAGACAAGACTCTTACACACACACCTAAGGAGAGTTTTCAGATTAAGCCTCATGTTCTCCTCACAATGAGCACACGTCCCTCTATAGGAGCCGTTACTATAGAAACACTAATGTATTCGAACAAGCGCGTTCATAGAAACCGGTTACAGCCAGAACTACTTGTACTGTTCTTAACTCCTTATTAATCTCACTTGCTCTGTCTTTATAGGAAAATATCAGACTGAGGTCCTGACAGTACAGACTGAGCCATGTACAAAAAGACCTCGGGTCTGATATTTTCCTGTAAAGCCAGAGCAAGTGAGGTTGATAAAGGAGTTTATTACATGTCTTTTTTATTTCTAAGATTCAAATAGCTTGTCATTCTAATGAGGCGTGACGCTGCTTTCGGTCACGTCATATTTGTAATGTAGTTGAGTCACGCATGTAGAATAAACAGTTAATGGATTTCTGTTTCTAAATGCTCTTCGTTGCTCATTTCTTGAATAATTCGGTGACTCTTGTTCCTCTTTTGATTTCCAATTAATCTTTTTTTGCCATTTTGTTGCAACATTGAAAGCTGGCGCCTTGGAAAGAAAGTCCGTAATCGCCCACGGGCATTATGGGAAAATACTGCCTGCTAAGGAACCAATCAGAGCGCACGATTTTACCGGAAGTAGCTCGTGGCATAAAATAAACAAAAATAACGCACACCTTCTGACCAAATCAGTGGGTGTAATGGGAATTCTGGCAACAGAAGTTTCATGTCGCCAAACTCAATGAACAGTGCGTTTCCATGCTAATTATCAAACTACACACCTGGAAGCTGTAATTCAATCTTTATTTCTTTAGAATTATGATAATAGGGCGGCACGGTGGTGTAGTGGTTAGCGCTGTCGCCTCACAGCAAGAAGGTCCGTGTTCGAGCCCCGTGGCCGGCGAGGGCCTTTCTGTGTGGAGTTTGCATGTTCTCCCCGTGTCCGTGTGGGTTTCCTCCGGGTGCTCCAGTTTCCCCGACAGTCCAAAGACATGCAGGTTAGGTTAACTGGTGACTCTAAATTGACCGTAGGTGTGAATGTGAGTGTGAATGGTTGTCTGTGTCTATGTGTCAGCCCTGTGATGACCTGGCGACTTGTCCAGGGTGTACCCCGCCTTTCGCCCGTAGTCAGCTGGGATAGGCTCCAGCTTGCCTGCGACCCTGTAGAACAGGATAAAGCGGCTAGAGATAATGAGATGAGAATTATTACACCCTATATAGTGCACTCATGGTATCCCACAAGACATCGTGAAAAGTAGTGTACATCCGATGGTCACTAACCGAGCAATATATACCATCATGCAATGCAGTCGTACTGAAAGAAAAAAAAAAAAAAAAGTGTGTTGGGGTGAATGGACGGAGGAAGAAACGCACATTCGAGTACAAATAAAAATCATAAGAGAATAGAAAATCTAAAATAGAATGAGACAGATAAAATACAAGAATAAAAGTGACAGTGCAGAGCGAGGAATTAATCAAAAGCATCAAATTTGATTGAATAAAAGGCAGCGGCAAAGAAGAAAGAAAGTATTCAGCCTTGATTTAAAAGAACTGAACGATGCAGCAGACACAAAGTACTTTGTATTTATTAAATGTAGGAAATACGCTCAGTATAATATGGATTTATCACAACAAATACTGTACGTGCGTATTTATTATTTTGAAAACCCACCAGCTGACTGATCTAGCATGTTTTAATTGTGCGACAGTATAATTGATGTAAATAACGGCGCGGTGGAGTAGTGTCCGAAAGTGTTTTTTCATTTTACCAATGAGCTCACTATATAGTCCTCTATATAGAATTCCCTAGATAGTGAGTAGGGAGTAGTGAACGAGTGAGTGACTTCAGACACAGCCATTCTCTCTGCTGCCACAATTCGACAAACTGCTCCTTTCAACTCCAAAAGGGTTCGTTTACGGTTCGACCGTGCCGCTATCGTATTCATAACAGTGTGTTGTGTAATCCTATGCCGTCATCCTATTGGTGGATTTGAGACTAGCTTCTCTTCGCAATGGGACGTAACAGGGATATCGGTGAAATGTAATTAATAGTATAAACTGAGACAGGATATACCTCTTTATCGAGAATCTCCCCATACTCCACGTAATCGTTGATTAAGTGGGCAGATCCCATTACCTGAGCCTTATTTTTCACCCAGTCTAGTGAAAACATGAGGGAATAAAGCTCCTGGGGGGGAAAAAGAAAAGGAAAAGTATCAGTGACGAACTGCATGGAGTGTATGACACAGTACAAAGGACTGTACACTCACAGGGGAAATAATCAGGAATACAATTTAACAAATGGTGTGATTAAAATAAACTTTTTTTTTCTGACAGGAGATATACTTACTGTACATACAGCATGCTTTAACTTCATACAATGACATTACAAATAAAATAAATTATTAGTCTCTGATACAGTGCCCTGCAAAAGTATTCACCCCCCCTGGCATTTTTCGGGTTTTGTTGCCTCACAACCTGGAATTAAAATGGATTGTTTGAGGGTTTGCATCATTTTATTTATAGAACATGCCAACAACTTTGAAAATGTGATTTTTTTTTTTTTTTTTGTGAAACAACCAAATAGGGGGCGGCACGGTGGTGTAGTGGTTAGCGCTGTCGCCTCACAGCAAGAAGGTCCGGGTTCGAGCCCCGTGGCCGGCGAGGGCCTTTCTGTGTGGAGTTTGCATGTTCTCCCCGTGTCCCCGTGGGTTTCCTCCGGGTGCTCCGGTTTCCCCCACAGTCCAAAGACATGCAGGTTAGGTTAACTGGTGACTCTAAATTGACCGTAGGTGTGAATGTGAGTGTGAATGGTTGTCTGTGTCTATGTGTCAGCCCTGTGATGACCTGGCGACTTGTCCAGGGTGTACCCCGCCTTTCGCCCGTAGTCAGCTGGGATAGGCTCCAGCTTGCCTGCGACCCTGTAGAACAGGATAAAGCGGCTAGAGATAATGAGATGAGATGAGACAACCAAATAGGACAAAATAACAGAAAACTTCAACATGCATAACTATTCACCTCCCTAATGTCAGTACTTTGTAGAGCCACCTTCTGTGGCAATTATAGCTGCAAGTCGCTTAAAGTGCATATCACGGGTAAATTCAGGAGCAAGGTCAATGTAATTCTCTATTTTATATTAAACTTTGGTCAAATATTGGTCACATTTTGTGCAATTTTTTTTACCTTGAGCAATGCCAGAAAAATTCAGTTGAAATCGAGCCATTTGAGGCGAATTGGTCCGCCTCTGAAAAAACTCGGCATTTGGATTTCCCGGCAAACATTGATTTTCGCGACGTCGCGTGTGGGACGCCTCCTTCTGAATCCTACGTCAGCGCTGGTTTGTTTATGAGAAAACGACCTGGTGGTTTTCTGCAAACTTCTTCAACGTCATCACGTCATTATTAAAATGGTTAACAGATGTATCGTAGGAGGGTGTAGCAACATTACATTCTTCATCCAAAGGTGACGTAACATTGCGCTCAGGTGACAATTCCATATTTCAATGCAAAATAGCTAGCTGCTAAACTTGGTCTACACAGACTGTGCACTGAAACCGTGCAAAGCTCTCGCAGCCTGCTGGCGCTTCCGCAGGTGACGTCACGAATCTGGCTCCAGACTCCCTTGGGATTTTTCCAGACGCATTTTATTTTATTTTTTTCTGCTGTAGACAGATGGCCTTGTGCAAAATTACCCTTTTGGATGAGCGTGTAAAGGAACATACTTTCATATTAAAAAAAAAAACGAATTTGGTCCAGGATATGCACTTTAAGTCTCTATGAGCTTGCCACATCTAGCCACTGGGATTTTTGCCCATTCCTCAAGGCAAAACTGCTCCAGCTCCTTCAAGTTGGATGGGTTCCGCTGGTGAACAGCAATCTTCATGTCTGACCACAGATTCTCAACTGGATTGAGGTCAGGGCTTTGATTAGGCCATTCCAAGACATTTAAATGTTTCCCTTTAAACCACTCCAGTGTAGCTTTAGCAGTATGTTTAGGGTCATTGTCTTGCTGAACGTGAACCTTCATCCCAGTCTCAAACATGTTTTCCTCCAGAATTGCCCTGTATTTAGTGCCATCCATCTTTCCTTCAGTCCTGACCAGCTTTCCTGTCCCTGCAGATGAAAAATATCCCCACAGCATGATGCTGCCACCACCATGCTTTACTGTAGGAATGGTGTTCTCAGGGTGTTGAGTTTGCGCCATACATGGCGTTTCCCATGATGGCCAAAAAGATCAATTTTAGTCTTATTTGATCAGAGAATCTTCTTCCATGTGTTTGGGGAGTCTGCCACATGCTGTTGGGCAAACTTCAAACGTGATTTCTTCAGCAGTGACTTTTTTCTGGCCACTCTTCCATAAAGCCCCACTCTGTGGAGTGTACGGCTTAAAGTGGTCCTATGGACAGATACTCCAGTCTCTGCTGTGGAACTCTGCAGCTCCTTCAGGGTTACCTTTGGTCTCTGTGCTGCCTCTGCCCTCCTTGCCTGGTCCGTGAGTTGTGGTGGGTGGCCCTCTCTTGGCAGGTTTGTTGTGGTACCATATTCTTTCCATTTGATGGTGCTCCAGGGGATCATCAAAGATTTAGATTTTTTTTTAAATAACCCAACCCTGACTTGTATGTCTCAACACCTTTGTCCCTGCCTTTTTTTTTTTTCCTCATTTCACTTCACCAACGTAGACCATTTTGTGCAGATCCGTTACATAAAATTCAGATTTAAAACATTAAAAATTACAGGTTGTAATGTAACAAAGTAGGTAAAAAGCCGGAGGGGGATACTTTTGCAAGGCACTGTATGTAATGTTGATTTATACGTATTAAAAAGTATACAGTGTATTTTATGTGTGAGCTGTATAAACGTTACCTTGGACAGGCCCGCCCGTGCCATGTGATACGGCAAGAAGCGATACCAGTATAATCCCTCCACATCTCCTGAAAGGGGTGGGGTGTTACTGTATGCTTTCTGGTACTGACAGACCACTTTAGCATGCAGCTCCTTTGTGAGACAACATTTAAAGAACACAATACGACAAGCGGTCATCACTGTCGATCAAAAGGTTATTATAATGTCAGCTGTAGCTCAAATGCGAGTCTTTTCTGCAACAGTAAAACAACAACAGAGCTACACATCACGCAACTCTCACTCACAGTCGCTGACTGACAGGAGCTCAGGCTCAAGAACTTAAGACATCCTAGTTATTCATTACAATTAGAATAATGTGTTATTGTTTAATCTGCAAAATACACTGCCTGATGCATTAATAATCAAATCAGTCAATTCGTATTAGTCAGAAATTTTAGAACAGTAAATCCTGCAGTAGGTTGCAAGGCATAAATTAATGCGCCTGTTCGAACATGTTATTCTTTCTCTAGTAACAACTTCACAAGAACTGCTATGGTACATACTCAATCTGATAATAATAATAATAATAATAATAATAATAATAATAATACTTTAAAAAAATTGATGATGATCTTGTGAAATTTCCTGTGAGATTTTTGTTTAACATTTATAGAATTCAGCACTTTGCAACAGTCAGATTTCCCACCATGAGAAAGTGGAAAGATACTGTTCTTGTTAACAAGCATTTTTCTGTCTCACTACCTTCAAGAGAAATTGAAAGAACCATTGCTTATAGCTGCTATAACTAAGTGTTTTGTGGATGCTCCACAACGCTAAATGTAACCAACAGTCACGTGTAGTACTTGAAGTTATTCGTAGATAGACAGACAGAGAGCTAGACAGACACTGTTTGTAGACAGACAGCTAGACAGACACACGTCCTTTATAAACAGACAGACCGATGTCCTTTGTAGACACACAGCTAGACAGACAGACAGACGTCCTTTATAAACAGACAGACCGAGGTCCTTTGTAGACAGAAAGATAGTTAGACAGACACCGTTTGTAGACAGAGACCGTTGGTAGACAAACAGACTGACCAATGTCCTTTGTAGATCGACAGCTAGACAGACACCGTTTGTAGACCGACCAATGTCCTTTTTAGACAGACAGCTAGACAGACGTCCTTTATAAACAGACACCATTTGTAGACAGACAGACTGATGTCCTTTGTAGATAGACAGCTAGATAGACACCGTTTGTAGACATACAGACAGCTAGACAGACGTCCTTTATAAACAGACAGACCGATGTCCTTTGTAGACAGACACCGTTTGTAGACAAACAGACCGACCGATGTCCTTTGTAGATAGACAGCTAGACAAACAGACATCGTTTGTAGACCGACCAATGTCCTTTGTAGACAGACAGCTAGACAGACACCGTTTGCAGACATACAGACAGCTAGACAGACATCCTTTATAAACAGACAGACCGATGTCCTTTGTAGACAGACACCATTTGTAGACAGACAGACGCCGTTTGTAGACAAACAGACCGACCGATGTCCTTTGTAGATAGACAGCTAGACAAACAGACACCGTTTGTAGACCGACCAATGTCCTTTGTAGACAGACAGCTAGACAGACGTCCTTTATAAACAGACACCATTTGTAGACAGACAGATCGATGTCCTTTGTAGACAGACACCATTTGTAGACATACAGACGGCTAGACAGACGTCCTTTATAAACAGACAGACTGATGTCCTTTGTAGACAGATGTCTTTTATAAACAGACACCATTTGTAGACAGACAGACAGCTAGACACCGTTTGTAGGAACGGACCGACAGCGACACAGAAACAGACAGACAAACAGACGTCATTTGTAAACAGACAGACATACTTCGTAGGAAAGGAACAATAGCTGCACAGAACGATAGCTAGACAGACAGATATGATTTGTAGAAAAGGATCAACAGCTAGACACAGACAGATGTCATTTGTAGACAGACAGAAAGATAGACATATCCTTTGTAGGAAAGGACAGACAGCGACACAGATGTCATTTGTAGACAGACAGCGCCATCTCCTGGGAGTACAGTGATGCTGCACACTCACCGCTAACTGACTGCGGTTTTGCTCTGTGAGGAAGTCGAGCTGTAGGTCGTGTAGGAAATAGCGATATGGCCGTTGATTACAATCCCGAAACAACAGAGATTTATTCACAAACTCCTGGAGGACATCTTCCACTTCCTCCAGCTCGAGACCCCACACCACAGAAAGCACCTGTAAATCACAAACCACAGCAAACGTTAACCTAATGAGGAAACAAATCCACATTGTTTATCCATCTTCATGCTGGAATCGGGGAATATCCGGCGCGTGCAGAGAAAGTGAGAGGAGACCCTGCGGGGCAATAAACAAACACACGTGCAAACTCAGAGCGGCCAATCCACCTACCGCCAGGTAACAGTAACCTGAGCTCAGGATCAAACCCTGCAACCTGGAGCTGTGAGGCAGGAACGCTGCCCAGTGTACCACTGGATCTCCCATGAAGACTCATTTCATCGGGTATGAATTCTTATCTTACCACTAAGAGTTCTCTTAAGTGGCACTCATCTCATCTCATTATCTCTAGCCGCTTTATCCTGTTCTACAGGGTCGCAGGCAAGCTGGAGCCTATCCCAGCTGACTACGGGCGAAAGGCGGGGTACACCCTGGACAAGTCGCCAGGTCATCACAGGGCTGACACATAGACACAGACAACCATTCACACTCACATTCACACCTACAGTCAATTTAGAGTCACCAGTTAACCTAACCTGCATGTCTTTGGACTGTGGGGGAAACCGGAGCACCCGGAGGAAACCCACGCGGACACGGGGAGAACATGCAAACTCCACACAGAAAGGCCCTCGCCGGCCACGGGGCTCAAACCCGGACCTTCTTGCTGTGAGGCGACAGCGCTAACCTAAGTGGCACTCATAACTGAGAATTTAAAACTTATGAACGCGTTGTGGGAAATGGATTCTGTAGCAGAAGTGGAGGATTCTGGGAAATGGAGTTTGTGTTTTGACTAATACAAGCTTGTTAGATGACAAATTTTGCTTTGCTTTGCTGTGTGCCTTTTATGCCTGTTGAGGATCCCATTCAGGCCACACACAGATAGGGGGCGCCAACATCACATCACTGTCTGTGTTTTGCCCCAACCTAGATTAAATTCACTGTCGAACGTGCAGATATTATATTACGTCACTAGCTGACCTTGGCAGGCACTTTGACGTCTTTCTCCAGCACGCTCAGATCTTTGTAGAGCTCTCTGTGTTCTCCTTCAAGGACCTGCAGACTCGCATCCATGGCCTGATCCAAGGCCTCGTAGTCGTAAGAGGAAGACTTGCGTATGCGCCGGAATCTCTTCTTTCTCAGCTGCTCCAGGTAGTAGCCCCAGCGGTCAGGAAAGTCTCCGAGCAGCGCCCCGATCAGAGATACGACCAGAGGAGAGCCTGGGAAAGACAAAACGCTCTGATCGTTAATGTCCACAAAAAGATAAAATCATTCCATAAGACTTCATAACTCTTAATATCTTGTTAGCTGTGTAGGTCTAGTGAAATTATTCTTCTTATCATCTATTTAGTTCAACAGATTTTACTCCCTTTGTACATTTACTCCATAATAATTTATAATGCAATGATTATACACTCAGCTCCAGAATTACTGGCACTACCATTCGACAAAAAGTTATGAAAACATGGTCTCATCTCATCTCATCATCTCTAGCCGCTTTATCCTATTCTACAGGGTCGCAGGCAAGCTGGAGCCTATCCCAGCTGACTACGGGTGAAAGGCGGGGTACACCCTGGACAAGTTGCCAGGTCATCACAGGGCTGACACATAGACACAGACAACCATTCACACTCACATTCACACCTACGCTCAATTTAGAGTCACCAGTTAACCTAACCTGCATGTCTTTGGACTGTGGGGGAAACCGGAGCACCCGGAGGAAACCCACACGGACACGGGGAGAACATGCAAAGACTATTTCCCGTGACACAATACGGCGTACACTGCAGAGGAATGGCGTGCATGGATGCCGTCCACGAAAGAAGCCTCTCCTAAAGCCCAGGCACAAAAAAGCCCACCCAGAGTGTGCCAGGGCCCGTGCTGACAAAGATGAAGACTACTGGGACTCTATACTCTGGAGTTGTGAGACCAAGATAAATGTTTTTGGAACTGATGGCTTCAAAACCATATGGTGTCGCAAAGGTGAGGAATACAAAGAAAACTGCATGGTGCCTACAGTGAAACATGGTGGTGGCAGTGTCCTTATGTGGGGCTGCATGAGTGCTGCTGGTGTCGGGGAGCTGCACTTCATTGATGGCATCATGAATTCACAGACGTATTGCTCTATACTGAAAGAGAAGATGCTACCATCACTCCGTGCCCTTGGTCGTCGTGCACTTTTCCAACATGACTAAACACACATCTAAGGCCACTGTTGGATTTCTGAAGAAGAACAGGGTGGAAGTGATTCAGTGGCCAAGTACGTCTCCTGATCTGCACCCAATCGAACACCTATGGGGAATTCTGAAGAGACAAGTTGAGCATCACTCTCCATCCAGCATCCAGTCACTAAAAGAGGTCATTGTTGAAGAATGGAAAAAGATTGATGTTGCAAAATGTCGCCAACTTGTTCATTCCATGCCTAGAAGACTTGGTGCTGTCATTAAAAATCATGGAGGCCATACAAAGTACTAGATGGAGTAGTTTTTGTTGTGGGGTGTACTCATTTTTGCACCACCCTAATTTGAGTAAAACTGAAAAATGTGTAATCTAAGTTATATTATTAACCTTACTTTCACGTTATAAATTAAACAGATGTTATATTAAACTTTGTCTTTTCAACATTTTGGAAATTGTTTGTGTTCATTGAGAGATTGTTTAAAATGTTACTTTTCAAAGCGGATGCACTCATTTACGCTGAGCACTGTACATGCATGTATTTTTGTGATAAATACATATTATACTGAGCGCATTTCCCACACAATCCTCACTAAGGTTTCAGACAGCACTACAAAATGGCGTCCCCACTATATAGTGCTCTATCTAGTGAGTAGAGAGCGATTTCGGACACAGGGAAAACTTCCGGCTTGATTACGTCAGCATTCGAAACAAAGAGGGCGCGCGCGTCTTTTGACAACGTTGGCGGATGTTGGTCACTTTGATTTCCGCTGTAAGTTTTACTTCCGTCCTACGATGTCTCGCACAGGTCTCAACGAATCTCGTTTACGGCCGTCGCTTTGACATATGGACTGATATATTACAGAGCATATTTCAAACACTCATAACTTGCTACAGCAGCGACAAAATAGCGATCAAAAATGCATTCCAATATTTAATAAAATGAGATTAATAGAATTCTGATAATAAATTTGCCTTCAGTTCCCCTTTAAGGTTTGGGAGGGATTCGAGATGCAGTGACAGACCCTTAAACAGGTCCTATCTGTGAAGAAAATCGGCCCAAAATTTCTCCACAGTGAAGCGACAGGCTGATCTCCAGTTCTCAGAAGCATCCGTTGCTGCTGGAAGGCGTGCCAACGTTTATCAGGTCTATTTTCAGTTGTAACATTAATACGATATTACATGAGGATCGGCGCATGAGGGGGTGAATACTTTTCATGCTTAAACAGTATGTGACATTTTGAAACGGGTTTATGTACCTTTGCATTCTTTCACAATGCTGCGAGCCTCCTCTGGAAGATTCGGCACTCTCCCGTTTACATACAGAGCGAGAATTTCCAGAGCCTTCTCCTCGTCCAGACCGCTCTCAACATGCACCTCGAACCTATAACCTGCAGACACACAGTGTAATGAGATTTAAATAAGACACACAACTAGAATTTCTACAGTTTTATCCTGAAACTGAAGTGTCTTAGAAAATGTATGGTGCAGCTGCATGAGGTCCTTAACGTGAACCGAGAACCATCTTAACTCTGGGTCACAGAGCTATGCTATTCATTTGTTTAGTCTTCCTGTGCGTCTTGGATTGTCAGTCCCCCCAGGATTTCGCAGGCCTTTTTTGTGATTGTTGCAGGCTAAAATGTCTGATGTTGCAGGGGGGTTTCCAAAAAATTGCGATGAAAGTTGCGGTGTTTTTTAGGTTTTTGTTGCGATTACACTGCGGGAGGAAGTGAAAGTTGCGAGAAATTGTTGCGATTTTCTCTTTTTGTGATTAAAATTGAGTGATATGTTAAATATTAAGTTATTACTGAAAAACTATTGATTAAAAAAACAAAGACACTGAGAAATGGTCCTATAAACAACTTTACCAATATAAAAGATTAGCAGGACTACAAAAATGCAGAAAAATAGGCTTTACTTATCCAAATGCTCCTGTTGGTTCAAAAGTTAAAGTGCAGAGAACCTCACAGCACAACATGAAGTTACCTTAAAATAGAATATAAATGCCTCAGCTTTCATGTAAGAAAAAAATATATATATATATTAATACTAGTACTGTGTGCAGGCAGTCTCTCCTGAAGACTAAATTAAACAATAATTATAAACTAATAAAATAAATGGCTCAGGCTTCATAGAAGAAAAAAAAACAATTTGAACAGAATCTCACAGTATGATGCTGAAGCTTCCTAAACAATGGAAAATAAAATACCATTTTGGCAAAAATGTTGGCATCCATTAATTTCTTGTATTAAGTAAAAAAAAAAGTAAAGTGCACACAGTCCTTCACTGTAAACATCACACACTTTCAGTAACAGAATTTAAGCCTATATAAACACTGACTCGCGCATGCTGCTTCTCTTGAACATATACACGGAAGTAAGGCGAAAGGTAGTTTGTCGACGTCACCTCAAGATGACGCCAACGATTGGTCAAATTTGCGGGAAATTTGCGGTGATTGGACATAATTGCAACACCGCCCTGAATTCACGGGGATTGGTTGAATTTGCGTTGAAGTTGCAAATCGCAACATCGCGAAATCCTGGAGGGTCTGGATTATGAAGCAATGAAAAAAAAGAATAGTGAAACAATTCCCCACCGCTCACTGAGTCAGTCAGACTGCTGTTCCTCGTGGTCAAGAGCACTCGGCACTGGATATCAAACGCCCGGAGTGTGTAACTGTCCCACACATCATCCAGGATCAGCAGAGATCTGAAACACAACCTCCGTGTGTATAAATCCTGAAAGGCTCTAGCTCATGTATGTAGGTTTTATTTACTCCAATAACCTCAAATAGTTCAACTATTCCCAGGTTTAAACAGTCAAATCAAAAGATGCTTAAAGGACAACTGAAGTCATTTTTAAACTTAATTTATTTCTTAATTAACATGTTATTCAATTATGTTTTCAGTTTTAGTAACCTTATATCATGACTCATATTGGCAGCTAATTGCAATTAAATATTCTACTTATCGGCCTGTTCGGTTTTTAGCCATGTTGAATTTAGTTCGTTTGGTTCACGGCAGGCGTCGCTTATCCGCGCGATCTTCACGAGACTTGTGCGAGACTTTGAAACGTGAAGTGTCAGCCAGGTGTCAGTGCCGCCGCTTTGAAAACTGTTTTCCAAACGAAATATTGCACAAAAACGAGTTTAAATGACGATTACTGACTACTTTTTTCAAACTTTCCTGATTGCTATCAAAACAAACACAACTTCCGGCTTGATTACGTCAGCATTCAAAAGAGGGCGCGCACGTCTTTTGACAACCCCTGTGTCTGAAATCGCTCCCTGCTCACTATACAGGGCACTATATAGTGGGGACGCCATTTTGTAGTGCTGTCCGAAACCTTAGTGAGGATTATTTACACCCTATATAGTGCACTCAAAGTATCCCACAATGCATCACGGAAAGTAGTGTACAACGATGGTCACTAACCAAAGCAATATATCCCATCATGCATTGCGGTCGCACTGAAAGAAATCAAAAAGTCTCAAATTTGATTTAATTAAAGGCAGCGGCAAAGAAGAAAGTATTCAGCCTTGATTTAAAAAAAAAGCTGAAAGATGCAGGGACTTTGCATTGATTAATGTGGGAAATGCGCTCAGTATAATATGGATTTATCACAAAAATACATGCGTGTGTTTATTATTTTGAAAACCCACCAGCCGACTGATCTGGCATGTTTTAATTGTGTGACAGTAATGACAAATACCATAGTCCGCGACGGACTAGTGTTTTTTTCATTTTACCATTGAGCTCACTATATAGTCCTCTATACAGTAATTCCCTATATAGGGAGTAGTGAACGAGTGAGCGATTTCAGACAGAGGGTTTGATTTCCGCTGTACGTTTTACTTCCGTCCTACGATGTCTCGTACAGGTCTCAATGAATCTCGTTTACGGCCGTCGCTTTGACATATGGATTGATATATTACAGAGCATATTTCAAACACTCGTAACTTGCTATAGCAGCGACAAAATAGCGATCAAAAATGCATTCCGATATTTAATAAAATGAGAAATAGAATTTTGATAATAATAATAATAAAAAAAAAATGTGTCTTCAGTTCTCCTTTAAATGAATCAAAAACAGTCACTTATGGTGCGTTTGTAATTCTGCACAGAGGGTTTAACTCACCTGGGAAACCTACGCAGCAGGAGGAAGCGCAAGCGCTCTTTGGCCTCCTCAACTGAGCTGGGCGGTCTTAAGCAGGCTTCTGAACTTTGACCCTGCTCCAGCCGAAAGCACAGAGACTGCATCCTCACCAGGAGATCTGCTTTCTCACACTGCCCAACTGACAGCCAGTGAACTCCACCAGGAAAACACTCTACACACAACAGACAGAGAAAAGGGAAAGACAGGACGGTGTGCGTGTTACTCACAAACAAAATCAACGGACATTTTATTAACATTAATAACATTCCTGTCCAAATAAATAAAACCTGCTGGTTTATGCGGTTCTCTAATCCGCCAATCCCTTGACAGCAGCACGGTGCATAAAATCATGCAGATACAAATCAAGAGCTTCAGTTCATTAATGTTCAAACATCAGAATGGGAAAAATTGTGATCTCAGAGTGCGACTTTCTTTCACTGTGGTATGGGTGTTGGTTTGAGCCAGATGGACTGGTCTGAGTGTTTCAGAAACTGCTGATGTCCTGGGGTTTTCACACAAAACAGTCTGTAGAGTTTATACAGAATGGTGCAAAAAACAAAAAACACTGAGTGAGTGAGTGAGTGAGTATTCTGTGGGTGGAAACAAACGTCTTGTTGATAAGAGAAATCAGAGGAAAATGGTCAAGGGTGGGTTTCCCAAAAGCCTCTTAACACACGGCTCGAAATTCGCGGTGGTCCGGTCGCCCGAGGCGACTTAATTTGTCATTTGGCAGGTAATTCCTGTCACTAGCCAGCCCGGCTGGCTAATTGAAAATAAAAAAATATATATATATACTGTATATGAAGCGAAGATTCAGACACACCGTCAGCTAAAGCCGCCACATATTAAGCTTGTGCCGTGTCTGTGTTCATCGATGTGTTTATCGGCAGGACAGAAAATACCGAAGAATTCCAAATCATATCGTGTACGAGTCAGGCTGTCGGTTTTTTCACTACTGCGCATACATATAGCGCATCTCGTTGAATATCACGGTAATCACATTATCAAATTCAATAGATGTGGCCACATTATCGCCCATTTAAAAACGTGTTTTTGTTGTTTACATCTACATCTGCCAAAGCTGTGCTGTGATGTGGAATTTTCTGAAAGGTGTACAGAAACCGCCAGAGACAGGGACAAAGCGACGTCGGTCTGAAGAGGAGAAAAAGGCTGCCAATAAAGCGTACGAGAAGGAGGAACGACAAAGGACTTATAAGCAAACGTGGGAGCAGGGTAGGCCTTGGCTGCGATACGATTTTTATGGAATAATTAATTTTTTTCAAGTTGATTCCTAGTCAATATGAAGCTCCGAATGCTTTCTCTCTCATAAATGGTTAAATACAGAAAGCATGTTGGACATATTTTGGGTGCTATAGTCATGATATTACAACCCCGATTCCAAAAAAGTTGGGACAAAGTACAAATTGTAAATAAAAACGGAATGCAATGATGTGGAAGTTTCAAAATCCCATATTTTATTCAGAATAGAACATAGATGACATATCAAATGTTTAAACTGAGAAAATGTATCACTGAAAGAGAAAAATTAGGTGATTTTAAATTTCATGACAACAACACATCTCAAAAAAGTTGGGACAAGGCCATGTTTACCACTGTGAGACATCCCCTTTTCTCTTTACAACAGTCTGTAAACGTCTGGGGACTGAGGAGACAAGTTGCTCAAGTTTAGGGATAGGAATGTTAACCCATTCTTGTCTAATGTAGGATTCGAGTTGCTCAACTGTCTTAGGTCTTTTTTGTCGTATCTTCCGTTTTATGATGCGCCAAATGTTTTCTATGGGTGAAAGATCTGGACTGCAGGCTGGCCAGTTCAGTACCCGGACCCTTCTTCTACGCAGCCATGATGCTGTAATTGATGCAGTATGTGGTTTGGCATTGTCATGTTGGAAAATGCAAGGTCTTCCCTGAAAGAGACGTCGTCTGGATGGGAGCATATGTTGCTCTAGAACCTGGATATACCTTTCAGCATTGATGGTGTCTTTCCAGATGTGTAAGCTGCCCATGCTACACGCACTAATGCAACCCCGTACCATCAGAGATGCAGGCTTCTGAACTGAGTGCTGATAACAACTTGGGTCGTCCTTCTCCTCTTTAGTCCGAATGACACGGCGTCCCTGATTTCCATAAAGAACTTCAAATTTTGATTCGTCTGACCACAGAACAGTTTTCCACTTTGCCACAGTCCATTTTAAATGAGCCTTGGCCCAGAGAAGACGTCTGCGCTTCTGGATCATGTTTAGATATGGCTTCTTCTTTGAACTATAGAGTTTTAGCTGGCAACGGCGGATGGCACGGTGAATTGTGTTCACAGATAATGTTCTCTGGAAATATTCCTGAGCCCATTTTGTGATTTCCAATACAGAAGCATGCCTGTATGTGATGCAGTGGCGTCTAAGGGCCCGAAGATCACGGGCACCCAGTATGGTTTTCCGGCCTTGACCCTTACGCACAGAGATTCTTCCAGATTCTCTGAATCTTTTGATGATATTATGCACTGTTGATGATGATGATATGTTCAAACTCTTTGCAATTTTACACTGTTGAACTCCTTTCTGATATTGCTCCACTATTTGTCGGCGCAGAATTAGGGGGATTGGTGATCCTCTTCCCATCTTTACTTCTGAGAGCCGCTGCCACTCCAAGATGCTCTTTTTATACCCAGTCATGTTAATGACCTATTGCCGATTGACCTAATGAGTTGCAATTTGGTCCTCCAGCTGTTCCTTTATTGTACCTTGAACTTTTCCAGCCTCTTATTGCCCCTGTCCCAACTTTGAGATGTGTTGCTGTCATGAAATTTCAAATGAGCCAATATTTAGCATGAAATTTCAAAATGTCTCACTTTCGACATTTGATATGTTGTCTATGTTCTATTGTGAATACAATATCAGTTTTTGAGATTTGTAAATTATTGCATTCCGTTTTTATTTACAATTTGTACTTTGTCCCAACTTTTTGGGAATCGGGGTTGTAAGTATATTTGCTTTCAATACTCATACACCAAGTTGCCAAGTTTTCCAATATATTATTATTTGTTGATATTATATTATGGTGCTCTGTGTTGTTCTCATTTATGTATTTAACAACAGTATCAAAATACTCGGGTCTTGAAATAAATGCACATTAGTCATGAACAATGGTAACTACTCTCTTTTGTGTTATTTTTGACAGAAGTAAAATTCATACATGAACAATTTTTGGCGAGTTGATTTTCTGTTTGGCGAGTTACTTTGGAAGGTAACTAGTCCGGCTGGCTGGTGAAAAAATATATGAATTTCTAGGCCTGTAACACTAAGAGCATCTTAACTAGGAGCGAGAGAGAGAGAGAGAGAGAGAGAGAGAGAGAGAGAGAGAGAGAGAGAGAGAGCGCGCGTGTTAATTGTGCTGCTCGCTCTACCATTTAACGATAGTCTTTGCGCTAGAATGCTTTTGGGAAACTCGGCACAGATTTGTTCGAGCTGCCCGGAAGGATATAGTGACTCATAGCAACTCTTTACAACCGTGGTGAGCAGAAAAGCATCTCCGCATGCAACAGCAGAAGACCACATTTGGTTCCACTCCTGGTAGCCACAAACAGGAATCTTAGAATGAAGAACAAGTGCCAGTGAGTGTATTTCGCACTTACTGTAATTTCACCTTTTTCTGTAATTTGTTTCCAGATTTTATCCTTTTACAGTTGCTGTTACAGTTATGCACGCAGTTTTTTTTTTCCCTCTTTACAAATTATCATTCATTGACATGTACGAAATAAATCAGCGGCAATGTAAATTGACTAAACTTTTTTTTTTTTTACAGTGCCTTGAAAAAGTATTCATACCCCTTGAACTTTTTCACATTTTTCCACCTTACAACCACGAACTTAAAAGTTTTTTTATTGAGATTTTATGTGATAGACCAACACAGAGTAGCACATAATTGTGAAGTGAAACGAAAATGATAAATGGTTTTCAAAATTTTAAACGAATAAAAATCTGAAAAATGTGGTGTGCATTAGTATTCAGCCCCCTGTCCTCTGATACCTCTAAATACAATCCAGTGCAATCAATTGCCTTCAGAAGTCATCTAATTAGTTAATAGAGTCCTACTGTGTGTAATTTACTCTCAGCATAAATACACTTGTTCTGTGAAGGCCTCAGTGGTTTGTTAGAGAACACTGAAGAACAAACAGCATCATGAAGACCAAAGAACTCACCAGACAGGTCAGGGATAAAGTTCTGGAGAAGTTTAAAGCAGGGTTAGGTTATAAAAAAATATCCCAAGCTCTGAACATCTCAAGAAGCACTGTTCAATCCATCATTCAAAAATGGAAAAAGTATGGCACAACTGCAAACCTACCAATACATGGCCGTCCACCTAAACTGACAGAGCGAGCAAGGAGAGCACTGGTCAGAGAAGCAGCCAAGAGGCCCATGATCACTCTGGAGGAGCTGCAGAAATCCACAGCTCAGGTGGGAGAATCTGTGCACAGGACAACTAAGTCGTACACTCCACAAATCTGGCCTTTTTGGACGAGTGGCAAGAAGAAAGCCATTGTTGAAAGACAGGCATAAGAAGCCATGTAGGGGACACAGCAAACATGTGGAAGAAGGTGCTTTGGTCAGATGAGACCAAAGTTGAACTTTTTGGCCTAAATGCAAAGCGCTATGTGTGGTGGAAAACTAACACTGCTCATCACCCTGCACACACCATCCCCACTGTGAAACATGGTGGTGGCAGCATCATGCTATGGGGATGCTTTTCTTCAGCAGGGACAGGGAAGCTGGTCAGAGTTGATGGGAAGATGGATGGAGCTAAATACAGGGCAATCCTGGAAGAAAACCTGTTGGAGGCTGCAAAAGACTTGAGACTGGGAAGGAGATTCACCTTCCAGTAAGACAATAACCCTAAACATGCAGCCAGAGCTACAATGGAATGGTTTAGATCAAAGAATATTCATGTGTTAGAATGGCCCAGTCAAAGTCCAGACCTAAATCCCATTGAGCATCTGTGGCAAGACTTGAAAATTGCTGTTCACAGACGCTCTCCATCCAATCTGGCTGAGCTTGAGCTATTTTGCAAAGAAGAATGGGCAAAAATTTCAGTGTCTAGCTGTGCAAAGCTGGTAGAGACATACCACAAAAGACTTGCAGCTGTAATTGCAGCAAAAGGTGGCTCTACAAAGTATTGACGCAGGGGGGGCTGAATACTAATGCACATCACATTTTTCAGATTTTTATTTGTTTAAAATTTTGAAGACCATTTATCATTTTCGTTTCACTTCACAATTATGTGCTACTCTGTGTTGGTCTATCACATAAAATCTCAATAAAAAACTTTTAAGTTTGTGGTTGTAAGGTGGAAAAATGTGAAAAAGTTCAAGGGGTATGAATACTTTTGCAAGGCACTGTAGATCTGGGAGAATCGAAAAACACATTTCCTTAAAACAACAATACAAATACACTGACAAACGAGGCTCACGGGATACTAGACTGCGCTGGCCCAAGGACGCGACACATGAAATGCTAGAAACAACCACCTTCTCCCAGCTGAGAAACAGCTCTTAGTTTATTTGTTTACAAACCATACCTCTGATCAGCGCTCCGTCTCTCATGGCCTCGGCGGCCATGACGGACTTCCCTGATCCGGCCATGCCGAACACGGTGACCCATCCAGGAGTTTTCTGCAGCTGGCGCAGCTTCTCCCGGAGCAGGTTCAGCAGGTCGGGACGGTTCACAAACACCACAGGCCTCTGGGGCACGCCACCCTCGCTCAGGATCGCTTGCACTGAAATTACACCACACACAGATCAGACTGTAAAACACAACTGAGGAGGAGTAAACTTCGCAAAAAAAAAAAACCAGGAAAATCGTGCAGTCTCATTTCAAAACATTTTTAAACAATCACTGCTACATCGGGGAAGCAGGGCAGGGAGCAGAGTTACTGCCTCACAGCTTTAGGATACTCGGGTCAATCCTGAGTAGATGGACTGGCTTCTCAAAACCGCCCCTCGGTGTGAACGTGTGCGCATGGTGGCCTGTGATGGCCCAGCATCCCATCCAGGGTGTGTTCCCGCTAGGATATCTCAACAAGTAATGCATCTTAAACAGAAATAAAGCAAGCCTAGGATATTTTGGAAATGCTGATAGACGACTGACTGCAAACTTTTCAATAATGGGTCTGTCTCAGAAACTGGGTACTGTGGGGTACCGCACTAAATATACTCACAGTAAATAAACTATACGGTTTTGAAAGGTGATGTTGGTTTTAATTTGAAATAAAATGATGAAAGAAATAATCCAGATAAAACTAAATCTTCGATGTGAATATTCAGAATTTGGCAAAAATTCTGCAAATTTGTGGAAAAATGGCGGCTTGATCTGGGACATGAGAAATGGTTGACTCCATCGCATTCCCTTAAAAAGGTCGTAGCCCACTGAAAAGTCTACAGTTATCACTAATTGTATTTTAAGTTGTAACTTTATACACCTAAGGATTGGTGCGCTCACAGAATAATCATAACCGTAATAAACATCATGCAAAATATTTGACCACCGTTGTAACTCCATTTCCCGCAGACCCAAAACCAATACGATCGTGTGTTTTGATCTAAACGGAAAGCCTCAGGGTCGAGGTCACTACCTCACCAAAAGTAGGAACTTAAAATCACTACGCCATATAAACATTTAGTTATAAATCTGCGATTTTGTTTTTTAAAACGAAAGCTGAAAGTTCGGTATAGAATATGTTTCTTACAGAATATGTTACGATGGTAGCTGGTCTTGTATGAATTTCTGAGCTATAAAATGAGTCGTGGTCTATTTTTTACCGTAGCGTGTTATTTGTGTGCGGGGAAGGACACACATTAACAATTTGCATGTGTAGAATGGAATTTTCCACTCCAGCAGTTAGAAGTTGATCGTGCTTCCATTTGCGGTCTTTCTGTTACGCGGGTGATCTGTTTGGACGTTATCACTGAAAAGGGGAGTTTTGACAGTTTTGTTTTAGTCTTGCAGTATAAGGCAACAGAATGTTTCTTTTTCATCTTACTTTCATATTTCGTAGTGTTTGCATATTTTTGGCCAATATTTTGCAACCATGGTCAATTTAGATTGAACTTTTGATAGAATCTATGGCCAGTCATTTTGCCCCGCCCCCGCCTCGCGCTCCGTCCGGTGCGGTAGTGATGTCCCGTTGCTCGCGCGCCGCAGCAGAGACCTGCGCGACCTTCAGCCGGTACAGTCGCTGTTCTTTTACCACCGCCGTTATTCTCATCTTTCCGGTGTGTTCTTGATTTTTCCATTGTGTCCCATTTCGCCATATCAAATCCCCAAAATGTATCATATTATTCATATTTAAGTGAATAATCAATTCAGTCATCATAACTTGGTATTTTTAACCCAATCAATCAAAAAGAGGAAATGTATTCAATATTTTCACTCATCTGTGAAGGAGGGGCTTTAATTCTTCATGATGGAGTTATTTTAGATGGAAATCAATTTTACAAAAGCATTTGAATTGTAACCAAAAAAAAATGTTCCACAGTGGAGGCCAGATAAAGCAAGATACTATCTTTATTCTTATTAAACATGACAAAAGAAACATGGAGTGTTAGGTAAATGCAAAAAAAGAAAATAGTAAAGTTAGAAAATTTATTTTTTGACCATAATGTCCCAAATGAGAGACCAGTTTCTGAGACGGACCCATATCCAAGTAGATACAGTATTGCTACTAACTGACATTGAACAGTTAAATCTGCATTACATTTGTGATAAGTGATAATAGAATAACTCTATATTAGCCGTTTTCCCGAAGGACAAGGTTAAGGGCTCGAACATCCACTTTGAGCCAAGTTATAACAAGTTTATATCCACCTACGCTAGAAACAGATTTATTTCAGCTTTACTAGCTTTGAGCAATTACAGGAATTTCTGAAAAATCTTAAATAGTCTTTGCAGAAATTCCTGTAATTGCTTAAAGCGAAACGGCGTTTCAATTTCATAACATCAGTTAAATTTAGTTCCCTCTGAAAATTTGCCATTGTGACATATGGTTATTTCTGTAATGTCTCCAAAAAAAAAAAAAAACACGTTCTGTGGCTGGTAAGTTATTTAATGAAAATCGCTCACTTCGCACAGTCAAGCAGACAGAGGAAGTCCGTGTGCGCATGCGCAGCTTTACCATCTTCTTTTCCTTCTTCTTTTGGGTTTTACAGCAGCTGGCATCCAGTGTTGCATTACTGCCATCTACAGGTTTACTTTGACTGTGCACAGACTGTCGCTAAATGAACAGCTGATCACACCGAGGTGCTCGCTGACCTCTGATATATTATTATTAGTTTGGCCCTGCGTTTCCTTTCCTTCGTATATAACATAACGTCTTTTCTTCTCGCTTTCCGTTACTGTAGTCGGTCTTTCACGTTTCATTCGCACACTCACATCCTCCATTTTTCTCTCCTGTTTCAAATGTGTATCCCACAACGCCTTGCGTGAACGGGGAAAGCCCACCACGTCATGCATGATGTAGTATCTTGTACTGTGTCATGGTGAAGCAGGAAAAAATAGCGGAAAACACAGGGCCACGTGGCTCTAAATTCGTTAATTGTTCTATTTTTGAAAAATTGGAAGTCTGTGATTCAAATTCAGTAGCTCTAGGTCCACTAAAGAAAAACAACTGGGTGTCGGGGAAAATTCTTTTTATGACCTACATTTGAAAAATCTGAAAGGCAGTCTAGCTTTAAAGGGGAACTGAAGGCAATTTTTTTTATCATCAAAATTCTATTTATCTCATTTTATTAAATATCAGAATGCATTTTTGATGGCTATTTTGTCGCTGCTATAGCAAGTTGAGTGTTTGAAATATGCTCTGTAATATATCAGTCCGTATGTCAAAGCAATGGCCGTATACGGGATTCGCTGAGACCTGTGCGAGACATCGTAGGACGGAAGTAAAACGTACAGCGGAAATCAAAGTGACCGACATCTGCCAACGTTGTCAAAAGACGCGCGTGCCCTCTTTCGAATGCTGATGTAATCAAGCCGGAAGTTTTCCCTGTGTCCGAAATCGCTCCCTACTCACTATATAGTGGGGACGCCATTTTGTAGTGCTGTCCAAAACCTTAGTGAAGATTATGTGGGAAATGCGCTCAGTATAATATGTATTTATCACAAAAATACCTGCATGTATTTATTATTTTGAAAACCCACCAGCCGCCTGACCTGGCACGTTTTAATTGTGCAACAGTAATGACGTAAATACCAGCGTGACGGACGAGTCCTTATCCTGTCGTCTTTCCAACTCTCCTCTACTCCATGTTGGTTCGAAGTCGTATGGAATAATCTCCATGTCACGTCCGCGAGGGAGGCGGATGTATGTGCAGAAGTATACAGTTTAATAAAGTGCAGAATATATGCACACAAGCAAACAATCCAAAATGGCAGGCTAGATCAAAAACGAGAATACAGGCTAAAGGGTCGGTCGAGGCGCAAACAGTACATCAAAGGTTAAGTGAGGACAAGAACAAGAAACGGGCACAAGGATCGTGAAACAGGAAATCAAGACAACGGGTAGAAAGGCTCGGTAATGCGTATCGTAATACTTCGCGAGGCAAACACATAGTTCCTTAATTGAGCTCAGGTGCACGCGACACAGCGCGCAGGACTGACACTCCATCACTGATGAAGCTGGCAAATCTCGAAATTAATCTAAATTGGGATGATATGGCGATCTGGCTGCTGTGTAAACAGTTTTCAAAAATGGCAGCGCTGACACTTCACGTTTGAAGTCTCGCACAAGTCTCGTGAAGATCGTGCGGATAAGCGACGCCTGCCGTGGAACAAATGAACTACGTTCAGCATGGCTAAAAACCTGAAAAGGCCGATAAGTGTAATAGAACATGCCAATACGAGTCATGATATAAGGTTACTAAAACCGAAAATGTAATTGAATAACACGTTAATTAAGAAATAAAGCAAGTTTAAAGATGACTTCAGTTCCCCTTTAACGTTCAGCGAATTGTCATCATTAGGAGCGCACATTTGTTTGTAAAAGGACCTGCCCTTTCAGGGATGAGCAAAATTTGTTCAACTGAATCCCAAGACAACAACAAAGTTACTGGTGAAAGAGCTGGAGGCATCAGGTACCAACGTACTGCATATACACCCACTATTAAGAGAGTCCTACATCACCACAGCAGGTCATGCAAAGAAGAAGAAGCAGCTCTTACTCAAGACCCCTTTTTGAGGGGTGTTCTCTGGTCAGATGAACCCAAAAATCAAGCTCTTTGGCCCTAATGTTCAGAGCTATGTATGGATGAAAAAGAACACCATGCGAACCGTGAAGCATGGTGTTGGCAGCATCACGTTGAGAGAGTGTTTTTTTTTTTTCTGGAAAAGATGACATCATGAAGGAGGAAGATTATCTAGAAAACACCGCAAGACATCAGCCGGGTGTAACAAAATGGCTGAAAAGACAACAAAGTCAGAAGTACTGGAGTGGCCATCACAAAACCCTGACCTGAATCGTAGCGAACTTCTGTGGACTGAACTGAAAAAAAGCGTGTCGAGGTGAGGAAACCCACAATGGGTTGCACCAGTTCTGTCAGGAAGAAGGGACCCCAATCAATAAATAATCCACCAAAGTATCGTGAGACGTTTATGGAAGGATATAACAAGAGTTTAATTCAAGATCAAGCGATTAAAAAGCAAGGATACAAAATACGAACAACAATCGATGTGCATGTGAACTTTTGACCTACTGAAAATGCCATACAGTTTAAAAAAAAAAAAAAAACCCTCTGCCTCTTAGCGATTACTCTGAAATGACCTCGGGTAGAAATTAAAACGCCCTAACTGACAACACAGGAAATGTGTGGCGTTGTGAAAAATTAGGTTTGACTATCTTTAGCCTAAATCTTTAGCAATCCATCTCACTAAAACCCACACTACGTGTTTTCACTTATCAAAGACAGACATGACAAAGAGAAGTAAATCAAATATAGTGCAAAAGAAAGCGAGCAGTTATTAGGAGTTTACCTGAGGGAGAGATCCCGTTAAAGTAGCTCTTTTCCCCCTCGGGGCTGAGCTGCGGCAGGTCACTGTGAAGCAGAGCAGCCAGGTCTCCATAGCTCTCTCGGATCAGCGCGTTGTAGAAGGAGATGTACGCCCTGTTGTCTTTGCGCAGTAGTACCTCCAACAGCGCTGCTGCTTGCTCCTTTCTGGTGGACTGCACAAACATGATGAGATCATACGTGCTGCTCGGCAAAACCCATCGATCTTTTAATTTAAAAAAGTACAGCAAGTCCTGTATGTTGTTTAAAAAAAAAAAAAACAGGCTTCTACGTTTTACTCTAAAGCTTTATATTTAAATAATATTGGCTGGCTTTTTTTTCCATGGTATATCTTCGACTCGTTCAATATCATGCTAGCTGAATGGAATATATCTGATATACCATGAAAAAAGCCAGCCAATATCTCATCTTATCTCATCTCATTATCTCTAGCCGCTTTATCCTGTTCTACAGGGTCGCAGGCAAGCTGGAGCCTATCCCAGCTGACTACGGGCGAAAGGCGGGGTACACCCTGGACAAGTCGCCAGGTCATCACAGGGCTGACACACAGACAACCATTCACACCTACGGTCAATTTAGAGTCACCAGTTAACCTAACCTGCATGTCTTTGGACTGTGGGGGAAACCGGAGCACCCGGAGGAAACCCACGCGGACACGGGGAGAACATGCAAACTCCGCACAGAAAGGCCCTCGCCGGCCACGGGGCTCGGACCCGGACCTTCTTGCTGTGAGCCGACAGCGCTAACCACTACACCACCGTGCCGCCCCAGTCAATATTATTATTATTATTATTATTATACACACAAATTCCTTTAGGGCGTTCAACGCGTCTTTCCCTTTCAAAATCTTCCGTATTTAATGAAGCAAACTCGGCGGCCATGTTTGTTTACAAATCGTCCCGGTCGCTCGCTAGCGCGGAAGTTTTACGTCACCGACATTTGACGTCACGTTGTCTTGACAACCGTGCAACATTGTAAACCGTATTCAACACTCATTCACATTTGAATAGAATGACGTTATACCCGTACGCTAAGCGATAAGCTAACAACATTGCATGCTATCAAACCAAATGAATGAAACCCGCTCGAAGGGAATAGAACACGTTTTAATTCCATCGGGGGAAAAAAAAAAAAAAAAGTGTCCTGTATGGATAATAATAAGCCATGTTTTACATGTAAAAGTACTGTCAACTATTTATTCGTTTTAAAATTGAGATAATTGAAACGATAGTATTCTAGTACAATAGAAGAGCTTTCAGATTTCAATAACTCGTGACCTTACCAGGCATGAGATCATAAAATCACACACACCCACATGCACACACGCATATAATTTCCATGGAATTCCTCACCATAATCTAGAACTGATAAGAGAAAAAAAAAAAAGACGCATTTTCTTGACTAAAGCTTCATTTGAACTACCGGAATGATGTCGGATTAACTTGGAATTTTCAACCTCCATGTATTTGTGCTACAGAGTCGGGGGGAGAAGAAAAAACAAACAAACAAACAAACACCCCCAACCACGTGCATGCCTCTGTGTCTGCCTTTTGTTAGCAACAGGCTAGTCATCTAACTGTTATGAGTGATGAATATTTTTCTCCTCAAACAGTGAACTGTAGAGTCAGTGTTACAGATTTAACAAGTGAACATGTCTGTGTGTTGATGGAACATAAACTAAAGCTAACATTTGTATATGGGTCTGTCTCAGAAACTGGGTATTGTGGGGGTACCACACTAAATATACTCACAGTCAATAAGCTATACGGTTTTGAATGGTGATGTTGGTTTTAATTTGAAATAAAATGATGAAAGAAATAATACAGATAAAACTAAATCTTCGATGTGAATACTCTATTCAGAATTTGGCAAAAAATTCTGCAAATTTGTGGAAAAATGGCGGCTTGATCTGGGACATGAGAAACGGTTGACTACATCGCATTCCCTTAAAAAGGTTGTAGTCCACTGAAAAGTCTACAGTTATCACTAATTGTATTTTAAGTTGTAACTTTATACACCTAAGGATTGGTGCGCTCACAGAATAATCATAACCGTAATAAACATCATGCAAAATATTTGATCACCGTTGTAACTCCATTTCCCGCAGACCCAAAACCAATACGATCGTGTGTTTTGATCTAAACGGAAAGCCTCAGGGTCAAGGTCACTACCTCACCAAAAGTAGGAACTTAAAATCACTAGGCCATATAAACATTTAGTTATAAATCTGCGATTTTGTTTTTTAAAACGAAAGCTGAAAGTTCGGTATAGAATATGTTTCTTACAGAATATGTTACGATGGTAGCTGGTCTTGTATGAATTTCTGAGCTATAAACTGAGTTGTGGTCTATTTCTTACCGTAGCGTGTTATTTGTGTGCGGGGAAGGACACACATTAACAATTTGCATGTGTAGAATGGAATTTTCCACTCCAACAGTTAGAAGTTGATTGTGCTTCCATTTGCGGTCTTTCTGTTACGCGGGTGATCTGTTCGGACGTTATCACTGAAAAGGTGAGTTTTGACAGTTTTATTTTGTTTTAGTCTTGCAGTATAAGGCAACAGAATGTTTCTTTTTCATCTTACTTTCATATTTCGTAGTGTTTGCGTATTTTTGGCCAATATTTTGCAACCATGGTCAATTTAGATCGAACTTTTGATAGAATCTACGGCCAGTCTTTTTGCCCTGCCCCCGCCTCGCGCTCCGTCCGGTGCGGTAGTGATGTCCCGTTGCTCGCGCGCCGCAGCAGAGACCCGCGCGACCTTCAGCCGGTACAGTCGCTGTTCTTTTACCACCGCCGTTATTCTCATCTTTCCGGTGTGTTCTTGATTTTTCCATTGTGTCCCATTTCGCCATATCAAATCCCCAAAATGTATCATATTATTCATATTTAAGTGAATAATCAATTCAGTCATCATAACTTGGCATTTTTAACCCAAGCAATCAAAAAGAGGAAATTTATTCAATATTTTCGCTCATCTGTGAAGGAGGGGCTTTAATTCTTCATGATGGAGTTATTTTATATGGAAATCAATTTTGCAAAAGCATATGAATTGTAACCAAAAAAATTTTCCACAGTGGAGGCCGGATAAAGCAAGATACTATCTCTATTCTTATTAATCATGACAAAAGAAACATGGAGTGTTAGGTAAATGCAAAAAAAAAAAAAAAAGTAAAATTAGAAAATTTATTCTTTGACCATAACGTCCCAAATGAGAGACCAGTTTCTGAGATGGACCCATATCCAGTGTAAAAGGTAAGACATGCTGCCGGTGGTGATGGTGTCAGGATGGCGGAGTAGTCCAAGGTCAAGTTTCAGACCTTCTACAAAAAAATAAAAGGATTCTGGTCTCTGAATTGGTATGGGTTCAATCCCACTTCCGACATACAGTAAGCACCTTCTAGATGCACTGCTGGTTTGACAGTTAAGACTCTGGGTTACTGATCTGAAGATCATGGGTTCAAGCCCCAGCACCGACAAGCCATCACTGTTGGGCCCTTGAGCAAGGCCCTCTGCTCCAGGAGCACTGGGTCATGTCGCTCTGGATGAGCGTCTGCTAAATGTCTGTAACGTAATGTAATGCTGTGAGCGGCCATGTTGATTCGAGGTCACTTGCTGAACTCGGGGTTCTAAGATCCTGAATTGGAGGCGTTCCCTTTGCTTTTTTTTGGATTTACGATCTTTAGTCAATACACTTCTATACTCAACCTATATACGGTCCGATTCATAAGTATTTGAACAGCGACGCCATTTTCCTCGCTGTACACCATGACAATGGATTTGAAATGAAGCAGTCAAGATGTGACTGAAGTGTAGACTTTCAGCTTTAACTCAAAGCGTTTGGCAAAAATACCACATTAACCGTTTAGGAATTACAACCGTCCTTTTCATCGCCCCGCCATTTTCACAGGCTCAAAAGTAACTGGACAAAGCACCAAAATGGTGCTGCCGTCCAAACGCTTATGAACCCGACTGTACAGTGTGTTTCCGTATGCGTGTATACAAACTAAATACAGGCAGGACAGACCTTACTGAGTATGTTTTCCTCCTCATCTCCGGTCAGCACCCCGTCACTGATCATGTGGTCCATGAGGAAGGAAGCCTTGATGTCCTGCTCCAGGGTTGTCCTGGAGCGCAGCAAGCAGCTGCGAGCCTGCTCCTCCATCTCCACACACACACACACACACACACACACACACACACACACACACACACACACACAGATCAACAGATAAGTAAAACCTTAAAAAGATTATTACCTACTACTTTATTCCCCTAGGTGGACGCTAGACAAAACCTGTACAGTGTATTGAATAATTTGCACAAACAATACGATAACATGAACTCCTGAGTGCAGCAATAGAAGAAAAAAAAAGGATTCACCCTATAAATATCTTGAGTTCAAATCCTGACAAACTGGAAAGAAAGCAAAACTAGCTCTCTGATTGGGAAGGGCATCCTGTCTCTCCCCGTCAAATCACAGAGACACTAGCCAATCATGGGCATCTGTAAGCTCATGTATGCGTTCTTTTCCTCCTAGTTTGTTGTGAGTCATTTTGAAAAGAAACTTCACTTGTTGCTGGCTTCACTTGTGTCAGAGGAAGCACGTACAGTTAGGTCCGTATATATTTGGACACTGACACAAATTTTGTTTTGTTTTTTTACCTGTTTACTGAAACATATTCAAGTTATAGTTATATAATGGACATGGACATAAAGTCCAGACTTTCAGCTTTCATTTGAGGCTATCCACATTAAAATTGGATGAAGGGTTTAGGAGTTTCAGCTCCTTAACATGTGCCACCCTGTTTTTAAAGGGACCAAAAGTAATTGGACAATTGACTCAAAGGCTATTTCATGGGCAGGTGTGGGCAATTCCTTCGTTATGTCATTCTCAATTAAGCAGATAAAAGGCCTGGAGTTGATCTGAGGTGTGGTGCTTGCATTTGGAAGATTTTGCTGTGAAGAAAACATGCGGTTAAAGGAGCTCTCCATGCAGGTGAAACAAGCCATCCTTAAGCTGCGAAAACAGAAAAAACCCATCCGAGAAATTGCTACAATATTAGGAGTGGCAAAATCTACAGTTTGGTACATCCTGAGAAAGAAAGAAAGCACTGGTGAACTCATCAATGCAAAAAGACCTGGACGCCCACAGAAGACAACAGTGGTGGATGATCGCAGAATAATTTCCTTCACAACAGCCAACCAAGTGAACAACACTCTCCAGGAGGTAGGCGTATCAATATCCAAATCTACCATAAAGAGAAGACTGCATGAAAGTAAATACAGAGGGTTCACTGCACGGTGCAAGCCACTCATAAGCCTCAAGAATAAAAAGGCTAGATTGGACTTTGCTAAAAAATATCTAAAAAAGCCAGCACAGTTCTGGAAGAACATTCTTTGGACAGATGAAACCAAGATGAACCTCTACCAGAATGATGGAAAGGAAAAAAGTATGGCGAAGGCATGGTACAGCTCATGATCCAAAGCATACCACATCATCTGAAAAACACGGCGGAGGCAGTGTGATGGCTTGGGCATGCATGGCTGCCAGTGGCACTGGGTCACTAGTGTTTATTGATGATGTGACACAGGACAGAAGCAGCCGGATGAATTCTGAGGTATTCAGAGACGTAGCTATTGTGTGCTCAAATCCAGCCAAACTGATTGGCCGTCGTTTCATAATACAGATGGACAATGACCCAAAACATAAAGCCAAAGCAACCCAGGAGTTTATTAAAGCAAAGAAGTGGAATATTCTTGAATGGCCAAGTCAGTCACCTGATCTCAACCCAATTGAGCATGCATTTCACTTGTTAAAGACTAAACTTCAGACAGAAAGGCCCACAAACAAACAGCAACTGAAAACCGCTGCAGTAAAGGCCTGGCAGAGCATTAAAAAGGAGGAAACACAGCGTCTGGTGATGTCCATGAGTTCAAGACTTCAGGCAGTCATTGCCAACAAAGGGTTTTCAACCAAGTATTAGAAATGAACATTTTATTTACAATTATTTAATTTGTCCAATTACTTTTGAGCCCCTGAAATGAAGGGATTGTGTTTAAAAAATGCTTTAGTTCCTCACATTTTTATGCAATCATTTTGTTCAACCCACTGAATTAAAGCTGAAAGTCTGAACTTCAACTGCATCTGAATTGTTTTGTTCACAATTCATTGTGGTAATGTACAGAACCAAAATTAGAAAAATGTTGTCTCTGTCCAAATATTTATGGACCTAACTGTATCAGCCTGCTGTATCGCAAACTGGCAGCATGCTCGCTCATCATAGACATGTTTGCGTAGGCTGTTACATTATAACAAGCTTTTCTATATCACTAATTTTACAAGTTTGGTTGTATGTGGCATGGTGGTGTAGTGGTTAGCCCTGTCACCTCACAGCAAGAAGGTTCTGGGTTCGAGCCCAGTGGCCGACGGGGGCCTTTTTGTGTGGAGTTTGCATGGTGTCCGCATGGGTTTCCTTCACAGTCCAAAGACATGCAGGTTAGGTTAACTGGTGACTCTAAATCGACCGTAGGTGTGAACATGAGTGTAAATGAATGTTTGTCTCCATGTGTCAGCACTGTGATGACCTGGCGACTTGTCCAGGGTGTACCCCGCCTCTCACCCATAGTCAGCTGGGATAGGCTCCAGCTTGCCTGCGATCCTGCACAGGATAAACAGCTACAGATAATGGATGGATGGATTTTTGTGAAATCGTAGGATTAGAGGCAGTTTTGAACCCAAACTGTATAACTTTGGTCACAAAAAAATTTTCAATAAAATAAAAAGCACACGTTCAGGCTTGCTCAGGAAGGTTTTAGTTTTCTATGTGCTTTCTGCTTATCATCATATTAGAAACCGTGTGTTTTAGGATTCAAAAAGACGACGCAACTTTTGCAATGTCCACACTGGTCACTAAACTGAACCTCAGTGAAAACTGAAAAGGAGAGACAGAAGAGCAAAGAGGACCCTCGCATACAGGAAAAGACTCCGTGTTGTTATATCAGGAAAGTTGAAGATATTTTGTCAATCTGTTTTTGTTTTTTGCCAATAATACTGGAGCCACATATCCTGTACATACCGTAGAGCACATTTTGCAGCAGATCATGTTGAAATCTGTTCAATCAGGCATGACTCACACTAGTTTCAGAGATCTATTATTTTGAGATTTGAACATCTCATCTCATTATCTGTAGCCGCTTTATCCTGTTCTACAGGGTCGCAGGCAAGCTGGAGCCCATCCCAGCTGACTACGGGCGAAAGGCGGGGTACACCCTGGACAAGTCGCCAGGTCATCACAGGGCTGACACATAGACACAGACAACCATTCACACTCACATTCACACCTACGCTCAATTTAGAGTCACCAGTTAACCTAACCTGCATGTCTTTGGACTGTGGGGGAAACCGGAGCACCCGGAGAAAACCCACGCGGACACAGGGAGAACATGCAAACTCCGCACAGAAAGGCCCTCGCCGGCCACGGGGCTCGAACCCGGACCTTCTTGCTGTGAGGCGAGAGTGCTAACCACTACACCACCATACACTGATTTTCATACGGGAAAATTACATTTTGTATCAGAGATATTTTTCCATTACACCGAGAAAATTTTCTTTGAAGCCACCATTTCTTTTTTCAAAACATGCATGCCCAATGAAAGGGAACTATTTTTGATTTATGCGGTTTTATAGTTGCACGTGGTTTTCTCGGTCATTTAAGTCCGTCGGCTCGGACTGCCCAGATTTCTGCAGAAGTTATGTTCTGCCAATTTCTCGTGGAACACAACATCCCCCCGACTGTGGCAGACCATTTTTCGCAACTAGCGAAAATAAAAAATGTTTCTCGATTCAAAGACTGCACAGGTAAGCATTTGTGTGGTTTTTAAGTTTTTACTGTTTGCATGTAGGAAAGCTTCCTCCATTATGACGATAATTTCGGGAGGCGATACTGGGAGTCGCCGTTTATACAACAGCAACTGTAGTTACCCGGCGATTTCTGGTTTCGCTTCCCTAAACATTTTAATTGCTGATCGACATTATATGTAGACACAGATGATCAACACTCGTTACTACCATCAGTCGTCAGTAAACTGGAAAAGTATTGAATGAAAAGTAATGGTGGTAACGACCGTCGGTAACCTGTCGCTAAAATGTGTAGTAGGGGATGGAAGCAATTTAACAACATCTACATGTTTGCCGTGCTCTGATTTTCTTTTATTGACCAGGAAAATAATAGCTGTATATTGGGGAAAGGTCCTCGATGTAAAAACTGCTCTGGGTGTTGCCAGTGCTGAAACAACTTTTTACTGCTTTGCTGCGCCTCCCACAGAGCAATGCAGATAGTGAGAGGGCTTTTTTGTCGGTTAGGAAAATTCATACTGAGGACAGAAAAAATCTGGCTGCAGACACATTAACTGCATATGTGCAAATTAAAATGAACTGTGATGAGGAGCTACAACTGCTACCCAAGCAGTGATATTATAGCTAGTGGCAAATCTGCAACATCTTTGTACAACACTCCAAAAAGAGAGAAAGAAAGAAGAAAGCACAACTTTATTCATCACACACTTGTGAAATTCCTCTCTGCATTTAACCCATCACACACACGTGATGCGCACACACATACCCAGAGCAGTGGGCAGCCATGCTAACAGCGCCTGGGAAGCAGTTGGGAGTTAGGTGCCTCGCTCAAGGGCACCTCAGCCCAAGGCCGTCCCATATTAACCTAACCGCATGTCTTTGGACTGTGGGGGAAACCGGAGCACCCGGAGGAAACCCACGCAGACACGGGGAGAACATGCAAACTCCACACAGAAAGGCCCTCGCCGGCCACGGGGCTCGAACCCAGAACCTTCTTGCTGTGAGGTGACCGTGCTAACCACTACACCACCGTACCAAATAAGGAATAAGATTTAAATTCTTGTTATAAATTACTGGGAAGATTTTCAATTTAACTTCATAATTTATTAATATTTTCGCAAAACTGACATCCAGCCACTCATCATCAATGGGGCCTGTGTGGAGAGGGTCCCGGTGTTCAGGTTTCTCGGCATTGAGACACCCCGGTCATTGTCTCTTCCAGCTTTTGCCATCAGGCAAGAGATACAGAGCAATGAAAACCAGGACAAACTGCCTAAAAAACAGTTTCTATCCCAAAGCAATCATGGCTTTAAACTCAAATGTGCAATAGAACTATTCTTGGCCCCATCCCCAATGTGCAATTTGTATATATATTTTTTTCTTTTTTTTTTTTCTTATCAGTGCAATCTGTGTCCATTCTATTTTTACTATTTTATCAGTGCAATCTATGTATATATATAGAACCAATACAATACAATTCTGTTTATAGTCTATTTTTACTATTTTATCAGTGCAATTCTGTATACTTTATTTTTATACTTTATTTGTTTTTATTTTTTTTCTATAACTCATGAGTCAAGAGCACCTTTAATTTCGTTATACCTTTGAAAAAGTGACAATGACAATAAAGACTTATTTTTTTTCACAGTCTAAATCCTGCGCTCTGATTGGCTGGTGAGTGGGTCTGTATCCCACGATACGGACCTCTGGCGACTCGCTCATTCACAACAACAACAAACATGGTAGCATTTTTTGTCAACGTTTATCTTTTTTTATAAGATTTATTTATAAGATTATCAAAAATCTTATAAATTTTTGCCAGCGTTTCTCAACATAATAGGATTAATTTTACATCATGGATAGCGATAATGACAGTGTTCACAGCGAAAGCAAGTTTTACTACCCTGAGGAAGAAGAAATAAAACAAAACATTTCAGGAGAAAGCTAAAAACCTCTAACTTGCTAACAGGTTGATCTTATTAGTTAATGAGGCCCATTTTGGACCATGTTATCCTAATACATAATATTACGTTAGGTAAAAACTTTAAACCAGTACAATCTCTCCTTCAAAGTTTCACCAAATGGCTTTATTTATGCAATATAAAGGTCAATACTGTATAACTTCGGTCGAGCAAAAACATGGCTGAATCCTCAATGACTCAATTTTGTATAAATAGGGGACTACATAGGCGGCAAAATGTAGTTTTTTCCTGCCATGGAAGTGCACTTGTATACCGAGGAAGAAGCCATTTGCATTACAGCCGTGAATGAGGATTCAAAATAGTGGCTCGGGCGCTCTCGTTTTCTGTTAGAATTTGGTAAAGAAAAAATAAATATATTATTTCCCAGCTTAAGGTTGGTCTGTATGGTGAAATACCGTGACCTCGAGTACTTTCAAGCCCTCGGTCACAGTATTTCACGATACGGACCTCCCAGCTGGTAAATAACATATATATCTTATCTTATCCTTGTTTACATAATATACTTGATGTGGTTCAGTCATCTTTAGTTGGATCTAACACTGCTTGCTTGCTTGGTGAACACTTTTTTTTTTTTTCTCAAATGGAACTTTTACTAACCTTCATTTACTGTTTGACATGATTATATATAATTTAGGGCGGCATGGTGGCGTAGTGGTTAGCACTGTCGCCTCACAGCAAGAAGGTCCTGGGTTCGAGCCCCGTGGCCGGCGAGGGCCTTTCTGTGTGGAGTTTGCATGTTCTCCCCGTGTCCTCGTGGGTTTCCTCCGGGTGCTCCGGTTTCCTCCACAGTCCAAAGACATGCAGGTTAGGTTAACTGGTGACTCTAAATTGACCGTAGGTGTGAATGTGAGTGTGAATGGTTGTCTGTGTCTATGTGTCAGCCCTGTGATGACCTGGCGACTTGTCCAGGGTGTACCCCGCCTCTCGCCCACAGTCAGCTGGGATAGGCTCCAGCTTCCCTGCGACCCTGTAGAACAGGATAAAGTGGCTACAGATGATGAGATGAGACATCTTATTTGAAAAAAAAATGTACATCAATAATTCTGGTATTACTGATACAATGTATATTAAATAATTAAGTTTATAGTTCAGTCAGTCATTCTCTTTAGTAGATAATTGTTTACTTGACTAGTCCTTTTTAATTCAGTTGTTTCCTCTAGGATCTAAAACTTCTTTTTATTCAGTACATGCTTATTTGATCCCTTTAACTTGATGCAGTGTTATAAATATGCCTATTACAACAGGAGTGGAATAAAACAATCAGTGCTTTGGATTATATATTAGAACTGTTTCATGTGTATAAGGGCTCATGGGTGTATGTAAGGAGAAAGTACACATGTTGTAAGGGCATGGGGAACTAAAGGTTGGCATAATATGAAATAAAATGACTGACACATCCTCTACACTGACATGGAAAGAAAAAAGCGACTCACTCACCACTCTTCACCTTTCCTACATCAACACAATACCGAAATCTACTTTTCTCTCCTTACTGTACCGTTAAACACAGCTCACGTATCGTCGATACCGCACGACAGCACATACTTCCGTGTTTCGATGAAAACAACTCCCTTCCCTTATGTCTAACAGCCAATAGAAACTCGCACTCTGGTCAGGTGACTGTGCAAAGCCACGCCTTGTATTTTTACAGTCACTAGGCAGTTTAGGGGGCTTGTGTTGGTTGAGACCTGCGCATATTAATTTTTAGGTTAAAAATTAATATAAAATGTATATTAAAAGTTAATCTGTCGGAAAGCCAGGTTTAAAACTATTCAGGCAAATTTTAAAGAAAAAAAAATCGAAACAGAATGAACAAACGAGCCAGGATCTAATCTGCCAATCACAACACAGATCTGTGAGCTCATGGGGCGGGACTTAATTTTATTTATCAATCATAATTGATGTCAGTGTTTCTCAGTCAGTGGACTCCTTGTGGTCTGTGGTGTAATGACAGGCGGTCTGCTGGATTGTTTCCATCCATCCATCCATCTCATTATCTGTAGCCGCTTTATCCTGTTCTACAGGGTCGCAGGCAAGCTGGAGCCTATCCCAGCTGACTACGGGCGAAAGGCGGGGTACACCCTGGACAAGTCGCCAGGCCATCACAGGGCTGACACATAGACAACCATTCACATTCACGGTCAATTTAGAGCCACCAATTAGCCTAACCTGCATGTCTTTGGACTGTGGGGGAAACCCACACGGAGAACATGCAAACTCCACACAGAAAGGCCCTCGCCGGCTGCTGGGCTCGAACCCAGGACCTTCTTGCTGTGAGGCGACAGTGCTAACCACTACACCACCTGGATTGTTTCTTAAAAAAAAAAAAAAGTATAAGCAGCATTTATGTTAAGTATTTCAAAATGTACTTTAAGGCCCATTAAAGTTCAGAAAAGTTGCAGACTTGCTGTTTTTTTAAATGAACCTAGATGTGTAATCATGCATGTTCACATCTCTCAGGAACATAGCTTAGCATGCTCCTTCTGTAGATAGATAGATAGATAGATAGATAGATAGATAGATACTTTATTCATTCTGAAGGAAATTAAGGCATCCAGTAGCTTATATGACACATACAAATATGACACATACAAACAAACAAACAAACAAACAAACAAAAACTTGCAGCAGACAACTGTGAGATGATCACAGATTTTTAAAGCAGCATGCATAGTGGAAGTGGGTCAGTAGGATGCTATGGTAGAAAAGAATGTGTACCATGGCAGTAGTGCAAAAAATGAACAGTGCAGGGATATACCAGTGCATATCTATCTTATACAAAATACAAATACACAACATACCAATAATGTAAACAGCAATAGAAATTAACTATACAAATCCTTTAATACCCGTAAGCAAATACTAGAAAGAAAGAAAGAAAGAAAGAAAGAAAGAAAGCAAGCACAACTTTATTCATCACACACTTGTGAAATTCTTCTCTGCATTTAACCCATCTGAAGCAGTGAACACACATGCACACCTACGTGAGCAATGAACACACACATACCCAGAGCAGTGGGCAGCCATGCTAACAGCACCCGGGGAGCAGTTGGGAGTTAGGTGCCTCGCTCAAGGGCACCCCAGCCCAAGGCCGTCCCATATTAACCTAACCGCATGTCTTTGGACTGTGGGGGAAACCAGAGCACTAGTTTTAATTTACTAGAATTAAAAGATAAAAACAACAGGTTAAAATTTAGGATACTACAGACAAGATTTTAAAAATAAAAGTCCATTCATCATCTATAGCCACTTAAACTGTACAGAGTCACAGGCAAGCTGGAGCCTATCCCAGCTGACTACGGGCGAAAGGCAGGATACACCCTGGACAAGTTGCCAGGTCATTGCAGGGCTGACACATAGAGACAAACAACCATTCACACCTATGGTCAATTTGGAGTCACCAGTTAACCTAACCTGCATGTCTTTGGACTGTGGGGGAATGGAGCACCCAGACGAAACCCACGCAGACACAGGGAAAACATGCAAACTCTACACAGAAAGGCCATCATTGGCCACTGGGCTCAAACCCAGGACCTTCTTGCTGTGAGGCAACATTGCTAACCACTACAACACTGTGCCGCCCAAAAATAAAAGTCAAGATTTAAAATATATATATATATATATATATAGTCTGGGTGTAAGCTGACATGATGTGGTGGGAGTAGAGTGAGGCAGACTCATGCCCCAAAGTCCATTTCACCTCTCTCCTTCTGTACTGAGTTGAACAGCTGGATGGCCCTGGGGACAAAGGACCTCCTCAACCTGTGTGTTGAGCATGACAGCGACAGAAGTCTGCCACTAAACATGCTCCTCTGTCTGGTGAATGTGCTGTGCAGGGGGCGGTGGTCATTGTCCATTATTGACAGCAGCTTGTTCAGGGTCCTCTTTTCCACCACTGATGTCAGGGGCTCCAGCTCAATGCCAAAATCAGAGCCAGCCTTCCTCACCTGCCTGTCCAGTCACCCAGCACCTCTCTTCCTAGTGCTGCCTCCCCAGCACACCACAGCATAGACACTGTGATGACAGTGGACACTGGCCATGACAGACTGGTAAAACATCAGGAGGAGTTCGCTGCAGATGTTGAAGGACCCCAACCTCCTCAGGAAATAGAGCCGGCTCTGCCCCTTCCTACAGAGTGCATTGGTGTTCGCTGACCAGTCCAGTTTATTGTCCAGACGCAGCCCCAGGTATTTGTATGTCCTGACTACCTCCACAATGACCCCCTCCATGGAGACTGGTAGCAGAGGGGACAGGACCTCCTGAAGTCCACCACCATCTCTTTGGTCTTGGTGGTGTTCAGCTAGCTGCAGGTGGTTTGCCCTGCACCATTTCACAAAGTCCTCCACCAGGCTCCTGTACTCACCCTCCTGTCCATCCCTAATACACCCCACTATTGCAGTATTGTCAGAAAACTTATGCATGTCGCATGACTCAGAGTTGTACTTGAAGTCAGCAGGGTACAGGGTGAACAAGACAGGGGAGAGCACAATTCCCTGTGGTGCACCAATGCTACTGACCACAGTCCCAGAAGCGCAGTCCCTCAATCTGACAAACTGAGGTCTTCCTGTAAGGTAGTCCATTATTGAGGACACTAGGCATGGCTCCAATCTCATCTGCAACAACTTATCTCTCAGTAGTATGTATGGTGTTGAAGGTGCTGGAGAAATCAAAGAATATGATTCTCACAACACCTCTCCCTTTCTCCAGGTGAGAGTGCGCCCTGTGTAGCAGATAGAGGATGGCATCCTCCATACCCACATTCTCCTGGTAGGCGAACTGCAGTAGGTCAAGTGCATGGTGGACCTGGGGTTCCACCATGCAGCTATTCCAGGGTCTTCATTATGTGTGATGTAAGGGCAACAGCCCTGAAGTCGTCGAGTTCACTGGACTGTGCCTTTTTTGGGACCGGGATGAGGCATGATGTCTTCCACAGTGTAGGTACCCTCCCCAGTCTCAGACTCAAGTTGAAGACATGTTGAAGTGGCTCTCCCACTCTGTCTGGGCCAGCTGATTTCATGGGACGTAGTCTCCTCAACTCTTCTCTGACTTGGTCTGTGGTGATGATGGGGGGTGGGAAGGCCCCAGGTGTGTCTGATGGCTGATGTGAGGGGGAGGAGTGTGTGTGAAGTGGACAGTCATCAGTGGTTGGTGGGGGAAGTGTGGGGGTGTTAGCTGTGCAGTCAGCAGTGGTAGAAGCTGGTGGAGGAGGTATTGGGGTGGTTGCTGCGGCAGTGGCGGTGGCAGAGACAGAAGCAGCAGGGCTGTCAAACCTGTTGTAAAACCCATTTTCGGTTTCCGGTTGAGAGTATGTCGTGTGCATTCAGGCTGCCGCTTCTCACCGGAGCTTTTTTATTTTATTTTCTCTCCTTTTTTTATTTAAATTTTTTTTCTTTTTTCTGTGTTTCATGTTTGTTTGAGTGTTTTTGTCCACCGGTGATGGTCTAGCTCCGGACCCAGTTTTGGGCATCGGTTCCCTCCAGGCCTTGTTTCGCTGTGGGTGATGCCTGTGCTCCCAGCTATGGACTGCAGTGAGCTTGTTGCTCATTTTAACATCGTGGTTGTCCAGTGCTCTGTGCTTTAATGCTTGGCATGATGTTCCGAGCAATGTTGCTCGGTGGCATCGCAGCAGCTGTGCAGGTGGTTTGAGACATCCCAGCACTCTGCATGGCGGTGCGTCTGTGCTTGCTTTGTGGATCCATGGCGTGGTGTTCGAGCGATGTTGCTGGCAGCGTCACAGCGGCTGTGCTGGGGATGTGGGACTTGTTTTTTTGCATCTTTTGGTGGGACTGTGGCTGCTACACCACTGGAATGATATCCTGACCTCTATTTGGTGGACTTTTTTTCTTTTCTTTTTTCTGCCTATTATTGTAAAGCAACCTTGGGTTTTGAGAAAGGTGCTATATAAATTGAACATATTATTATTAAATTGAACATATTGAGCTGGCTTGCTCTCGCCACATCACCAGCTGCCATGCCGCTGCTCCTCCCACATCCTGTAATGGTCTTCATGCCATCCCAGACCTCCCTCAGGTTGTTCTCCTGCAGCTTTTTCCCCCACCTTCATTCTGTATGACTCCTGTGCCTCTTTCAGCCTGACTTTGAATTCACCCTGTACACACTTCAGCTCCATCTGGTCTCCATCCTTGTTCTTATGAAGGTGATCCTTGACGTTATTGGTAATCCAAGCTTTACTATGTGGAAAGTAGTGTGCAGTCCTTGTGGGAACTACAACATCCATACAGAAGTTGAGCTAGTCAGTTGTGCAGTGTGTGACCTCCTCTATTAGCCCTTTTCCACCAAATCAGTTCCAGGGCTGGTTCAGGGCCAGTGCTTAGTTTGGAACCGGGTTTTCTGTTTCCACTGACAAAGAACTGGCTCTGGGCCAGAAAAACTGGTTCCAGGGTAGCACCAGCTCTTTGCTGGGCTAGAGGAAAGAACTGCTTACATCAGCAGGGGGCGGAGTTGTTAAGACCAACAACAATAGCAAGACCGCGAGAGGGCGCCATTTTTAAATAAGCGATGAGATATCATGGATGCAGTAAAGCAGCAGTCATCCATTATTGTTGTTGCTGTTGCTGCTTCTTCTTCTTCTCCATGTTGTTGTTGCTTCGATGTTCGCGCCAAGGTTTATGCAAACGCAGCGACGTAACTGACGTATACAGTGACGTAATGACATGGCTCCCCTTAGCACCCCGAGCTATGGAAAAGCAAACTGGTTCTCAGCTGGCTCACAAGTTGAACGAGTTGTGAACCAGTACCAGCACTGGCCCCGAACCAGCCCTGGAACTGATTTGGTGGAAAAGGGGTACACGTCCTCACCATGTGGATCCTGTAACTCACTCTAGTCCGTAGACTCAAAACAGTCCCTCAGAGCCTCCTCTGCCTCAGGAGTACACTAATGGATGTAATGGTGCTCCCTGGGATATTCAAAGTTTGGGATATTTTTTATAACCCAACCCTGATCTATACTTCTCCACAACTTTGTCTCTGACCTGTTTGGAGGCTCCTTGGTTTTCATGTTGCTTGCTTAGTAGTGTTGCAGAGTCAGGGTCCTTCCAGAACAGGTTGATTAAATACAGACATCAGGACGGGTGGCGGGTGGTTAAACTACACGCTGCAAAAATGTGTTTTGCTTCAGTTAAATTCCACTGAGAATTCCTCCTTTTTTCAAACAAACAAATACCTGAAATATAAAATAATTGATAGTGCGTGTGAAAAAGGCTTTGGACAAAAAGGCATTGGATGAAATGGTCATTGGACGAAATGACCTGTATCCCATGTGACAGATCATGTGACACTTTGATTGCACACAGGTTGGATTTTATTCAACTAATTATGTGACTTATGAAGTGAATCGGTTGGACCAGCTCTTATTTAAGGGTTTCATATGAAAGGGGGTGAATATTTATGCACACTCCAGATTTCTGTTTTTTCATCTTAATTATTGTTTGTCACAAAAAAAACCAATGTGCACCTTTAAAGTGGTAGGCATGTTGTGTAAATCAAATGGTGCTAACCCTCCAAAAATCCATTTTAATTCCAGCTTGTAATGCGACAAAACAGGACAAACACCAAGGGGGATGAATACTTTTGCAAGACACTGTAGAGCTGGCCTTCCTAATCTGTTTTTTTTTTAAGTTTCTTTGTGCCCTTTGCACTGATGCTATTTCTCCAGTAAACAAGAGCATAACAGCATTTACTTTATGAAGAGTTTTGTATTCATATTGGAAGGGCAAGGTCAATTATATTGTTTTTGCTATGCACTGAAGACATTTGGGTTTGAGATCAAAAGATGCATATTAGACAGTAGATTAGAAATTCAGGTTCTTTTCCTGCTGTTTAAAATCTAGATATGCTAAACAACTTAGAATATGACACCTTTTGTTTGAACCTGGGCAGCACTGTGATGCAGTGGTTCGCGCTTTAGATTCACAGTAAACAGGTTCTGCCATCTGACTGAGGCCTTTCTGTGTGGAGTTTGCATGTTCTCCCCATGTATGAGTTTCCTCCGGGTACTCCAGTTTCCTCCCACAGTCCAAATACATGCAGATTAGGTCAACAGGCTACTTTAAAGGAGATACGCAGAACCTTTATTTTTAAATACATTTCTTAGTGGATAGTATCTCCATCCTTGACTCTTGTATGCTGCATAAATGGCAATAAAAAATATACATTTTTGAGAGTTAAAATCGACTGCAACGTTGGCATTGGAGCTGCCTCGCTGAGCCAGCCAGCCCTGAGTGCGTGACGTCACAGCGGTAACCGGTTTTAAGGCCGAGGCCTTTGACAGCTATAGACCAAAGTCATATAAATAAAAATTTATGGTGAAAGTGAGAAATACCGTTACCGACTTGCTCAACTAAGACTGATTTGACTTCACTGATGGTGGGTTGACTCTTATTAAAACAGGATAGGTGTTATAACTTATGCAACATAACATGTACATGCATGCATTTTCACTGATAAAACGTAAAAGGTTAATTAAATAATCAGATGAACTGAGACAATCACATTCTGAAGCAAATTAAATAATCTTATACCAGGAACTTAAACACATCTACCGGTAATCTAAATGCAGGTAAACAACTAGTGTTGTTTTTGTTGTTTTGTATCCAAATGAGAGTTGCTTCTTACCCGTCTGTGTTCTCGCTTCTTGAAGGCCGATCTTGTGGCCGATTGTCTTTAAACAATCTGACATTCAGTTCTTCGTTCATTCGCTTCTTCCACGTATGGGTGAGATATTGCTGCTGAGGCAAACATATCCAGCATAAAATTCATACAGCTGGTCCACTCATTCTTAATTTTCTCCATACTGAGTACTCCGCCATTACTGCTAGGCTCAGGCAAGTACTAAAACCCAGGACGGGACGTCACTGGTTTTAGCAATAACCGCGGGGAGGTCACTACCTGAGCGATAATATGTCATGTCACGTCCCCTTCCAGGTTTTAGCAACAACCTTCAGCTCACACTCCGGGAGAACTGGTACAACTGAACTTACTTTCCTTTTCTTGTAGTTTTCTTTTCCTTTAATTGCTAGTACTGCACCCTCTTTCAATACGGGCTTATAGCCAACGCTCCTCAACAGATCAGAGGTCTCGTACGAATCTTCAATAAAATGTGCAGAGCAGAGGAGAGACCACTTCGTAACCGCCCAATGTGCCCGTGAACTTCTCACAAAACGTGTCCAAATCTTTGCAGTTTGAACATTCTTGGGCCATGAATGCAACGTAAATCCATCTTCTGTCGTGTTGCTGCACCCTCCAGCAATACATCTACGTGGCATGGCGATAAATTAGCTCAAAATGGAGGATCGGAGTTGCAGTCAGCTCTGTGTTTTAGTATAGCAGAAATGGTGATGAGACTGATAGCCTTCCTGCAGTGACGTCACAGATGTCAAGGTTATTCACTCAGACCACTATCTATATGAATCATTTTAATCGTAAAAATTACTATATTAGCTTTATTGTTAATGCTTAAAACTATTTCTATATCATTCTTGAGGTCTCAAGGCATTTATAAACAAAAAGTAAGGCCATGGTTCTGCGTATCTCCTTTAAATTTGCCATAGGTGTGTCGGTGAATGTGAATGGCTGTCTACCTCTCTGTGTTACAGGTAGCCCTACAATAGATTGGTGACCTGTCCAGGGTGTACCCTGCCTCTTGTCTAATGTCAGCTGGGATTGGCTCCAGTTCACCCATGACCTGCAATGGATAAGTGGTACAGAAAATTTCAAGTGATCAAAATATTGTAGTATATGACTGACAGGGGGGCAGCATGGTGGTGTAGTGGTTAGCACTGTCGCCTCACAGCAAGAAGGTCCTGGATTTGAGCCCAGTGGCCAACGAGGGCCTTTCTGTGTGGAGTTTGCATGTTCTCCCCATGTCCGCGTGGGTTTCCTCCGGGTGCTCCGGTTTCCCCCACAGTCCAAAGACATGCAGGTTAGGCTAACTGGTGGCTCTAAATTGACTGTAGGTGTGAATGTGAATGGCTGTTTGTCTCTATGTGTCAGCCCTGTGATGACCTGGCGACTTGTCCATGGTGTACCTTGCCTCTTGCCCATAGTCAGCTGGGATAGGCTCCAGCTTACCTGCGACCCTGTACAGGATAAGCGGCTACAGATAATGGATGGATGGATGACTGACAGGTGTTTCTTGTTGCCCATGTGTGCCCTGTTAGATTGATTGTTTAAACAATTAATAACTCTGAATGTCTACTCTTGGTTTGATCCATGGTTTTCTCCTGTGAACAATCAGAACAGGTCAGCCAAGCAAAACAACAGCAGTTGATGACTGAAGCATTGTGAGAGCTGTAAAGAAAAATTCAAAAACGTGGAGAAAGAAAGGATCTGCTCATGTTCAAGAACATACCAGCTCATGGGCTATGCACAGTGGAAGTAGTGTCATGGCTTGGCCCATGACCAAGGGCACAGATGGCACTGGGGACGGGGGGGACATGTCCCCCCCAGATTTATAGTGACCCCTATCTGTCCCCCCCACCCACCGTCCCTACGTAAGGTGCCAAACATAGGTAGAAAAAGTGAGGATTAATGTTCCGTCAGTTAGGCTAACTTACATTGCAGCACAAAGTTGAAATGGCAGCAGCAGTAGCCTTATCTATGATCAATCCACATTACACCGATTCAAGAAGGGGAAAGGCTGGAGCAGATCCTTGCAGAGTTGGGAAAGCAAGGTGTTCAATTTTCCACGTAATTCTCGGTTAATAACACTGCACAGCTCATCCATTTGATAGCAACGGTGTTTCTGCTACGACTAATGGTGCGTTCAGTTGTACTCGTAAGTTGGAAGTTTGAAGTCGGAAAAGCATTGAAATCTAGCATCTACCAGCATAAACGTTGGGGTTTTCATTTCATTTCATTACTGTCCATTTTTTTTTCGAATTACATGTTCCATGATGTCCCAGTTTTTAAACTGGGAAGCGGCGGAGAGATGTTTTTGGGACCTATTGAGTCTGCTTCGAGACGGTAAATTTGTTTGGCTGCAGAGGGAAATTTTTTTTCTATCAATTTTGTTTATTGCAAAAAATACTTTTTATTTTTATTTGTGTGAATCTGTTGTTCAAGTGTTTATACTTCTGTTTTCATACACATTTTATGTTTCTGATCATTTACATGAAGGCACGAGTGTGAATCATTTCAATTTTATTTTGCTATTCATTTTTAGACATTCCCTTTTTGTTAGAGGTTACAGTTAAAGTTTCTGTGATGAGATTCTTCATCCTGCTGAGATCAGCAAATGTTTAAATAAAACATGCAGAAGACATGAAGTTTTGGAGCGTGATTAACATACCAAACAAATAACAATTTGATCATGTATGGCTAGTGTTGACCAGGTAGGCCTTTGTCTACCAATTTTCATTCAGTTAGAAAACTCGCAATTCTAAAATGGAATCATTTGCTGACAGCTCAGTCCCCCCCAGTTCAAAAATCCTATCTGTGCCCCTGCCCATGACTTTATTATTCTTTAATATTTATGGATGATGGAACTCATAATGGTAGCAGCAGAATGAATTCAGAAGCCTACAGAAACATTCAGCCTCTGTTTACAAAGAAATGTATCCAGTCTAATTGGGAGGAATTTCATCATGCAGCAAAACATGACCCAAAACACACCACCAACACAACAAAGGACTTCATCAGGGGAAAAGGTGGAAGGTTTTAGACTGGCTAAGTCAATCACCAGACCTTAAACCAACAGACAGACAGATTACAGATTCCAAAGGAAATTTACTGAGCTGCATTTCACCTCCTGAAAATAAGACTGAAGGGAGAAACCAACCGAAACAAAGAAAAACTGAAAGAAGTTGAACAAGCATCACAAAAGAAGAAGGAAACAGTTTGGCGAAGACAGTGGGTCGCCGCCTTGATGCAGTTATTGCATGCACGGGATATGCAACAAAATATTGTGTAATTTACTTTAATACTATCTATTCACAGTCCAGGTTTCTTTATTGTCATTTCAACCATATACAGTTGGTACAGTACACAGTTAAAACGAAACAACATTTCTCCAGGACCATGGTGCTACATTAAACATCACAGGACTACAAATCTACATATAACAATATAAAGTACAAAAGTGCAGAGGGTGCAAACATTGCAGACAATAAACTACACATAACATAAAGTGCGGGCGGCACGGTGGTGTAGTGGTTAGCGCTGTCGCCTCACAGCAAGAAGGTCCGGGTTCAAGCCCCGTGGCCGGCGAGGGCCTTTCTGTGCGGAGTTTGCATGTTCTCCCCGTGTCCGCGTGGGTTTCCTCCGGGTGCTCCGGTTTCCCCCACAGTCCAAAGACATGCAGGTTAGGTTAACTGGTGACTCTAAATTGACCGTAGGTGTGAATGTGAGTGTGAATGGTTGTCTGTGTCTATGTGTCAGCCCTGTGATGACCTGGCGACTTGTCCAGGGTGTACCCCGCCTTTCACCCGTAGTCAGTTGGGATAGGCTCCAACTTGCCTGCGACCCTGTAGAACAGGATAAAGCGGCTAGAGATAATGAGATGAGATGAGATGGGAACATAAAGTGCAAACATCAACAACATAAAGCGCAGACAACAAGGACAGTGCAAAAACAACAACTAGCACAAACAACAGCATATTGCCAACCAATACATGTTACTGTTAATGTGTATAAAGTTGAATGTGGGTTTTGATGTAGTATATGTAAAAAGAAATAAACAGATGTAAACATTGTGTATGTGATAGGCATTGTAAACCTATATACTTTGGGTCACCTAAAAAAAAAAAAATGTGCCAAGTTGTTTTATATATCTAGATGTGAATATCAGGAAATGAAAGCTGAAATTCTGGTCTATCATCTCATATTCACCTTTTCATCTCATACATAAACCTAAACTATATAGCAAAACCAAAATAATTGGCAGATCGATAGATAGTGATAGAAATATATGTTTGGCATGCTTGAACTGGTACAGGCTGATCTGATTGCTATTTGTTTTGGTTAGTTAAATCCTTGAGATTTATCTTCGCTCACACATTCTGCTCTCTGCTTAATGAAGGTTATGTTGACCAGTGATGTCTCTCTTCTTTAATACAGTAGTGTAGTCTAAACCAGTGATGTAATGCTTCATCACCCATTTACGTTATACACAGATAACTCATCATCATCCAGTCACATAGCTACAACACACTCTTGAATGTGAATAGAAATATATACACTACCATTCAAAAGTTTGGGGTCACTTTGAAATGTCCTTATTTTTGAAAGAAAAGCACTGTTCTTTTCAATGAAGATCACTTTAAACTAATCAGAAATCCACTCTATACATTGCTAATGTGCTAAATGACTATTCTAGCTGCAAATGTCTGGTTTTTGGTGCAATATCTCCATAGGTGTATAGAGGCCCATTTCCAGCAACTCTCACTCCAGTGTTCTAATGGTACAATGTGTTTGCTCATTGCCTCAGAAGGCTAATGGATGATTAGAAAACCCTTGTACAATCATGTTAGCACAGCTGAAAACAGTTGAGCTCTTTAGAGAAGCTATAAAACTGACCTTCCTTTGAGCAGATTGAGTTTCTGGAGCATCACATTTGTGGGGTCGATTAAATGCTCAAAATGGCCAGAAAAATGCCTCGACTATATTTTCTATTCATTTTACAACTTATGGTGGTAAATAAAAGTGTGACTTTTCATGGAAAACACAAAATTGTCTGGGTGACCCCAAACTTTTGAACGGTAGTGTACTCATGTTTATCCTACAATAAACTGAGAAACATCTCTGAACAGCTGTGTCTGTGTCAGCAACTGTTTGCTCCTGGATCGATCCGTGAGGCAAAATCTCTTAGGCGGCAGAAGTCTACATTCCTAGATCATACGTCGTCAATTCCGTCAGTACAGACCCATCAAAACTTAACAGATAGATAGATAGATAGATAGATAGATAGATAGATAGATAGATAGATAGATAGATAGATAGATAGATAGATAGATAAAGTGGTGATTTAAAGTGTATTATCCTAATTCTAGTGCCTGCAGCATTATCATATGTTGTAATGAGTTAGCCAAGGCCATGCTGAATTAAGCAGTTGTTCATTCTGGAGTGTTTTGCATGCTAATGTAATCCATTTTATCAAGTTATTCTGAATCGGGTATTCAGTGGTGCTTGAAAGTTTGTGAACCCTTTAGAATTTTTATATTTCTGCATAAATATGACCTAAAACATCATCAGATTTTCACACAAGTCCTAAAAGTAGATAAAGAGAACCCAGTTAAACAAATGAGACAAAAATATTGTACTTGGTCATTTATTTATTGAGGAAAATGATCCAATATCACATATCTGTGAGTGGCAAAAGTATGTGAACCTCTAGGATTAGCAGTTAATTTGAAGGAGAAATCAGAGTCAGGTGTTTTCAGTCAAAGGGATGACAATCAGGTATGAGTGGGCACCCTGTTTTATTTAAAGAACAGGGATCTATCAAAGTCTGATTTGCACAACGCGTGTTTGTGGAAGTGTATTATGGCACGAACAAAGGAGATTTCTGAGGACCTCAGAAAAAGCATTGTTGATGTTCATCAGGCTGGAAAAGGTTACAAAACCATCTCTAAAGAGTTTGAACTCCACCAAGCCACAGTCAGACAGATTGTGTACAAATGGAGGAAATTCCAGACCATTGTTACCCTCCCCAGGAGTGGTCGACCAACAAAGATCACTCCAACAGCAAGGCGTGTAATAGTCGACAAGGTCACAAAGGACCCCAGGGTAACTTCTAAGCAACGGAAGGCCTCTCTCACATTGGCTAATGTTAATGTTCGTGAGTCCACCATCAGGAGAACACTGAACAACAATGGTGTGCATGGCAGGGTTGCAAGGAGAAAGCCACTGCTCTCCAAAAAGAACATTGCTGCTCATCTGCAGTTTGCTAAAGATCACGTGGACAAGCCAGAAGGCTATTGGAAAAATGTTTTGTGGATGGATGAGACCAAAATAGAACTTTTTGGTTTAAATGAGATGCGTTATGTTTGGAGAAAGGAAAACACTGCATTCCAGCATAAGAACCTTATCCCATCTGTGAAACATGGTGGTGGCAGTATCATGGTTTGGGCCTGTTTTGCTGCATCTGGGCCAGGACGGCTTGCCATCATTGATGGAACAATGAATTCTGAATTATACCAGCGAATTCTAAAGGAAAATGTCAGGACATCTGTCCATGAACTGAATCTCAAGAGAAGGTGGGTCATGCAGCAAGACAACGACCCTAAGCACACAAGTCGTTCTACCAAAGAATGGTTAAAGAAGAATAAAGTTAATGTTTTGGAATGGCCAAGTCAAAGTCCTGACCTTAATCCAATTGAAATGTTGTGGAAGAACCTGAAGCGAGCAGTTCATGTGAGGAAACCCACCAACATCCCAGAGTTGAAGCTGTTCTGTACGGAGGAATGGGCTAAAATTCCTCCAAGCCGGTGTGCAGGACTGATCAACTGTTACTGGAAATGTTTAGTTGCAGTTGTTGCTGCACAAGGGGGTCACACCAGATACTGAAAGCAAGGGTTCACATACTTTTGCCACTCACAGATATGTAATATTGGATCATTTTCCTCAATAAATAAATTACCAAGTATAATATTTTTGTCTCATTTGTTTAACTGGGTTCTCTTTACTTTTAGGACTTGTGTGAAAATCTGATGATGTTTTCGGTCATATTTATGCAGAAATATAGAAAATTCTAAAGGGTTCACAAACTTTCAAGCACCACTGTTGTTACAACACAAATTCTCCAGCTGCAATGTGCATCATTTTTTTAATCCTATGTTGTGGTAGGCTGCCCAAGGCCACGACTGCACCCTACTGAATGCTGTGCTTGTTTGCACCTGCAGCCTGTATCAATCTTTATTTTGTACTGATTGGCTCCAGTCATTTTGAATCATGTACTGTACACTCTGAATGCTGTGTTGTTCATAACATATCACTTCTTATCATATGTTTTGATTCTTACTGAATGGACTGTTCATAATGGGAAAATTTGGCTTGGTTGATACAAAATATGAGAAGCATGAGATCCATCCATTATCCATAACCGCTTATCCTGTACAGGGTCACAGGCAAGCTGGCGCCTACTCCAGCTGACTATGGGCAAGAGGCGGGGTACACCCTGGACAAGTCGCCAAGTCATCACAGGGCTGAGATATAGAGCCAAACAACCATTCACTTTAGAGCCAACAATTAACCTAACCTGTATGTCTTTGGACTGTAGGGGAAACCAGAGCACCCAGAGGAAACCCACACAGACACGGGGAGAACATGCAAACTCCACACAGAAAGGCCCCTGTTGTCCACTGTGCTTGAACCCAGAACCTCTTCCTGTGAGGCGACAGTGCTAACCACTACACCACCATGCCACCCTGAAGCATGAGATGTACTGCCCAATAGAAAATGTTGAAGTGGTATGACGTGACATGTTAACCAATGAGATTATTTGTATACACTTTTTTTTTTGGACACTGTATAATATGAAGGGTGGCACGGTGGTGCAGTGGTTAGTACTGTCGCCTCACAGCAAGAAGGTCCTGGGTTCAAGCCCAGCAGCTGACGAGGGCCTTTCTGTGTGGAGTTTGCATGTTCTTCTCATGTCCGCGTGGGTTTCCTCCGGGTGCTCCGGTTTCCCCCACAGTCCAAAGACATACAGGTTAGGTTAACTGGTGACTCTAAATTGACCGTAGGTGTGAATGTGAGTGTGAATGGTTGTCTGTGTCTATGTGTCAGCCCTGTGATGACCTGGCGACTTGTCCAGGGTGTACCCCGCCTTTCGCCCGTAGTCAGCTGGAATAGGCTCCAGCTTGCCTGCAACCCTGTAGAAAAGGCTAAGTGGCTACAGATAATGGATGGATGAGAAATTTGTGATTTTGAGTCGGTTCACGCTGCAGACCGAACTTGGCTCTTATTAATTGGTTTAATAAAGGTCTAAACTTTTCTGCAACCTCTTTGACTGAATCATTTTTCAGGGGCGTGGCTAGGGGGGGTCCTGGGGTGCCTCTGACCCCCCCCCCCTTTGTCGGACCATACATTTTTCCAATAGCCACATACGAATATTAGAAAAGCGCCCACTGTAATTTTTCTAGCTTTTTTTTTAAACTAGCTCAGGGGTCATCAAACTACGGCCTGCGGGCCGACTCCGGCCCGCCACCCCCGTTGACTGGCCCCCAGCCCCTCTGCCCCCCATCACTTGAACCGGCCCTATGAGGCAATCCCCAAAAGTGGTCATGGCCTATTTTTTTTAAATTGCTTTTTGGCAAATTATAACATGTCTGCATCTTGTATTTTGTTGATTTTATCAATTCAAATTGATATTTAGTTATAAAATGAACTATTCATATTTTCAGAATTTTTGTCATATGCTTGCGATCAAGCAGTGACAGGCAGCACACGCGCAGAGAACTGTCAGTGTTCAGGACAGCAAAATGGCTAGCGGTCAGCGAAAACCTGACAGAGAGTGCAGAGTTTTTAAAGAACAGTGGACCACCAATTATTTTTTCGTTCAGTGTAAGGACCGTGCAGTTTGTCTTGTATGTAAAGAAAGTGTGCCGGTTTTCAAAGAATATAATCTGCGTCATCACTACGAAACCCGCCACAAAGAGTATGCTAGTTTGCGAGGGCAAACAAGAGAAGACAGGATTCGGAGGATGAAATGCGGACTGGCTGCACAACAGAACGTATTCCTTCGCCAAACCCAGATCAACCAGGCTGCTGTCCGAGCTGGCTATAAGGTAGCTCACCTACTAGCTACCCATGGAAAGCCGTTTACTGATGGGGACTTTGTTAAAGTATGCATGCTTGCTGTGGCCGAGGAGGTGTGTCCTGACAAGAAGGATGCGCTCAACGCGGTGAGTCTCTCCGCGCCTACTATGACCAGGCGAACCGAAGATTTGGGGGACAATGTGTATGACCAGCTGAATGAGAGAGTGTCAGAATTCGAGTTTTTTGCTTTGGCCATGGATGAGAGCAATGACGTGCAGGACACAGTACAACTGCTGTGATCTATTGCTCATATTATTATAATTTCACTGTTTTTTAAAATGTATTTATTTTATAGGCCTATGTATTTGACCTTTATTAAGTGCTGCACACAATTATTATTAATATTATTAATAATATCAACAGGCCTACCTACAATTTATAATTTTCCACTCACCTTTGCCAGTGTCAATCACCTCAACTAGGCAGATGTTTCTTACCTTGACAGCTTTGATGTTATTTTTATTAGAAAATAAATAAATGGAATATCTGTGGTATTTCAAATTAAAACAAAGTGTGAAGACTCGATTACTACTTTTGCAAACCACTAGTAAAGATAAACAAATATGTGCCAGGAATCAAGTGTTGATATAGTAGTGTGGATATAGTAGTGTGGATGGCTGTGCCAGGCTAGTAATCTCTATTACACAATGAGGCCTGCTGGTGGTCATATTTGTCTGGGTCATACAATTCTATGTTATATAGCTGACCCGACCCCGGCCCCCCATCACAGTCAGGAATGGCAATGTGGCCCCCAGAGAAAAAAGTTTGGTGACCCCTGAACTAGATTGTCACCTCAGCCTCATTAGGGTTTCTATAACCTTGTATGGACTTCCTGTGGTTTGGGCGTGAAAACCCAGTTCTGTGCAAGCGAAACACGATCGCACTAGAAAACATGGTCAAGCTGCCAGTGTAGCTGCAGTCTTTTTAGTTGCAAATTACGATTTTTCTCTTGTGTTAATAATTCGCCATGTCAAAACAAGTGAAACTTTCCTCCTTCTTTCGACGTGAAGACAGGTAAGTAATTTATTATATATTTTTTTCCATCAAAGTTGCATTTTGTGGCTTCGAAGGTAAGTTTAAGTGCCGTTTCTAGAACACAACATCAAGAAAACATGGAAGAAACAGCAATAATGGAAGAGCCAGTTTCGAAGCTACCTAAAACTAGCAATGGTAATTATTTTTTGTTACATATTTTTCATAGTTCTATTCTAGTACTAAGTCAATTTTATTTTATGATAAAACAGACTTAAAACAAGATGCATCATCGCCTTCGGCAGACCAGGAAACACCGGCCCAAGCGGCAGTTGCCGGCGAGTGAGCTTGGTTTGCTTATGCTACTGTATGCTCGCTGTTGTTTGGTTTGATAGAATTAGCCCAAAACATTAGTACGGTCAGTAAGCTCAACCATTCTTTTTGGTCGATGTAGGCTTTCTTGATTTGCCAGATAAAGCTGATTTGGCCTAATCATTGTCTGACATCTCAGCAGCTCGCAACATGAGATGAAAGAAGGATGCAAAGACCACGTTCTTTTCTCAAATGTATTCAATGTATTTTTTCATTTACAAACCTGCTGGTATGTACTCAGGCTGCCGGTCAGTGTGTGACCCCGCCCCTTTGAAAAATCCTAGCTAAGCCCCTGTTTTTGCTTGGGAGAGTTTAAATTTTGAGAGTTTTCAAGGCAATACATAAATCTTCTTCTTCTTCTTTTGGCTGCTCCCGATTAGGGGTCGCCACAGCAGATCTTTTGTCCCAATTGCTCCCTGTCTTCTGCATCCTTCTCTACCACACCTGCCACTTTCATGTCCTTTCTCACCACATCCATGTATCTCCTCTTTGGCCTTCCTCATTTTCGTTTCCCTGGCAGCTCCATCCTCAACATTCTCCTTTCAACATGCTCTGCATCTCTTCTCAGGATGTGCCCATACCATCCCAGTCTCATCTCTCTTAGCTTAATTCCCAAGCTCTCCACATGTGCTGTCCCTCTGATGTTCTCGTTCCTTATCCTGTCCAACCTTGTCACTCCCATCGCAAACCTTTACATCCTCAACTCCGCCACCTCCAACTTTGCCTCCTGTCTCTTCGTTAAGGTCAAGTCAAGTCAAGTCAAGTTTATTTGTATAGCGCTTTTAACAATAAACATTGTCGCAAAGCGGCTTTACAGAATTGTAACGACTTAAAACATGAGCTAATTTTATCCCTAATCTATCCCCAGTGAGCAAGCCTGTGGCGACGGTGGCAAGGAAAAACTCCCTCAGACGACATGAGGAAGAAACCTCAAGAGGAACCAGACTCAAAAGGGAACCCATCCTCATTTGGGCAACAACAGACAGCCTGACTATAATATTAACAGTTTTAACATGAGGACAGTTTCGTTGATGTTATAGCTCTTCATTGATGGAAACTTGAGTGCAAAACTGTTCATGATAACTGCAGTCCTAAAGTTAGCAAGACAACTGTAGTCCTCAGCCATAAAAGCATTACTGTAAGAGTCCAGAGCATCCTCCAGGTATAACCCTCAACTATCCTCATGGGGCCGTCCTTCACAGGAGCAATGCGATAAAACTCCGACCAGACACAGGGCACCAGGATGGACCAAGCAGGCCCGAGGGGCAGAAGAGGCCAGCATCTCAATCCCAGGACCAACATGTAACTCAGAGGGACAGATGGGGGGGGGGAGAGAGAGAAAGAAAACACATGTTAGGTATGCCCTAAAAATGACAAGTATTAAGTCTGTGTGGTAGGCTCACAGAGACGAGAGTCTTGACATCAGGCATAACACACAACAATGGCATGTTAATATGGTAAAAAATATATCATGACCTGCTCTGGCTGGATGCTTGATTGGGTGATGGGAGCACACTCCTCAGCAATGATGAGATGCAGATGGGACCCTTAGGGCTGGCCAAGACAATTCAGTTACATTTCACCGGGTCTGGGACATGCGACAGAAGTCTGACGGCCGATTCCCTGCAGGCTACGATAGCCAGTCGAGGTCTCCACCCTCTCCACCAAAAGATTTCCTGTTGACTCCATGTAACTCAGAGGGACAGATTTGGGGTGGGGGGGGGGGGGGGGGGGAGAAAACGCAGGTTGTTAGGTATGCCCAATGTTACCTGAATAAGTAGGAGCAGTATACATATTGCACCGAGTACAAGCAGGGACTCCGGCAACTAACTATGACAGCATAACTAAAAGGAGAGAGCCAGAAGGTAACACAGGCATGAGGGAGCCCCGGGACATAAAGCAGCCAGCCACTACACCGTCAACAAACTCGAGTGAGCAAGCGAGTGGGGACTGACAGCATCCATACATCCCAGTTTACCAAAACACTCTATGTCTGAGGACCCTCAAGATCTACACCTTTACCTCATAAACACCATTAACAAAAGGCTTGACTAAACAGATATGTTTTCAGCCTAGACTTAAATGCTGAGACTGTGTCTGATTCCCAAACATTACTTGGAAGGCTGTTCCATAACTGTGGGGCTTTGTAAGAAAAGGCTCTGCCCCCTGATGTAGCCTTCACTATACGAGGTACCAGCAGATAGCCTGCACCTTTTGATCTAAGTAGGCGTGGCGGGTCATAGAGGAGCAGAAGCTCACTCAGGTACTGTGGTGCGAGACCATTCAGTGCTTTAAAGGTCAATAGTAGTATTTTATAATCAATACGAAATCTGATTGGGAGCCAATGCAGTGTGGATAAGACAGGCGTGATGTGGTCATATTTTCTAGTTCTAGTAAGGACTCTTGCTGCTGCATTTTGAACTAACTGGAGCTTATTTATGCACTTATTGGAACATCCAGACAGTAAGGCGTTACAATAATCCAACCTGGAGGTAACGAAAGCATGGACTAGTTTTTCTGCGTCATGCAATGACATTAAATTTCTTATCTTTGCAATATTTCTGAGATGAAAGAAAGCTATCCGGGTGATGTTATCAATGTGAGTTTCGAATGAAAGACTGGGGTCAATAATCACTCCAAGGTCTTTTACTGCTGCATGTGAAGAAACAGAAAGGCCATCCAGAGTCACTGTGTAATCAGAAAACTTACTTCTAGCTGTATGTGGTCCTAGCACAAGTACTTCAGTCTTGTCAGAGTTAAGCAGAAGGAAATTAATAAGCATCCAGTGTCTAATGTCCTTAACACATTCCTCAATTCTATTAAGCTGGTGTCTCTCATCAGGTTTTGCAGAGACATACAACTGTGTGTCATCAGCATAACAGTGGAAACTAATACAATGTTTACGAATAATATCACCCAGAGGTAACATATATAGAGAAAAAAGCAGTGGACCCAAGACAGAACCTTGTGGAACACCAAACTTTACCTCGGTACGTCTAGAAATATCACCATTTATATCAACATACTGATAACGATCAGTTAGATAAGACCTGAGCCAGGAGAGGGCCGTTCCCTTAACTCCCACAACATTTTCTAGTCTATCCAGAAGAATGGAATGATCAATGGTATCAAATGCTGCACTAAGGTCAAGCAACACAAGTAGCGAGACACAGCCCTGATCAGACGCCAACAGTAGGTCGTTTACTACTTTAACCAGTGCTGTCTCTGTGCTATGATGAGGTCTAAATCCTGACTGATACATTTCATGGATGTTATTCCTATGTAAATATGAGCATAACTGCTGTGCCACAGCTTTTTCAAGGATCTTGGAGATAAAGGGGAGGTTTGATATTGGCCGATAATTGGACAGCTGACAGGGATCAAGGTCAGGTTTTTTAATCAGGGCTTTGATAACTGCTAGTTTAAAGGATTTGGGTACATAGCCAATCGTAAGAGAAGAATTTATTATTTTTAGAAGCGGTTAAATTACTCCAGGCATTATCTGTTTGAATAGACGTGTAGGTAAGGGATCTAGTACACAAGTTGAGGCTTTTGATGTAGAGATTAATGAAAGTAATTCAGTTTCTTTAAGGGGAGTAAAACATTCTAACTGATGATCTGATACAGTTATATAGTTAACTACAAGGCCACTTTCATTGTCTGACCTTAAATTAGTAGTTTGAATTTTTTGTCGGATATTCTCAATTTTGTCATTAAAAAAATTCATGAAGTCGTTGCTACTACATACTGCAGGTGTGCATGTGTCGATAGTGGACTTATTCCTGGTTAATTTTGCTACAGTATTAAATAGGAATCTCGGATTATTTTTGTTATCTTCTATTAGGGAGGAGAAATATGTTGATCTTGCAGCACTAAGAGCTTTTCTATACTTCAGGAAGCTCTCCTTCCAAGCTAATTTGAACACTACCAATTTTGTTTGACGCCATTTACGTTCCAATTTTCGAGTGGTCTGTTTTAATGTGCGAGTGTCATCATTATACCAGGGTGCTAATTTTTTGTCTCTGACCATTTTCCTTTTAAGAGGAGCTACATTATCTAAGGTATGGCGGAATGTTGACTCTAAGCATTCAGTTGCCTGATCAAGTTCTGCAGGGGCTGACAGTGACCCAATCAAAGTTGACAGCTCTGGGAGATCATTTATAAAGCTCTGTGCAGTAGTTGATGTGAAAGTATGTTTAATACAGTAGCGTGGTGAGGTGCATATATTATTACTCAGACATAGTTTGAATGAGATGAAATAATGATCTGAGATAACTTCAGACTGTGGAAGTATGACTATACTGTCTACGTTTAACCTGAATGTTAGTATTAGATCGAGGGTGTGACCATCATTATGGGTCGGTCCTATGACATTCTGCTTAATCCCGACTGAATCTAAGATGGACACAAACGCTGTTTTTAAAGGGTCTTCTGGGTTATCGAAGTGGATATTAAAATCTCCGACAACTAAAGCTTTGTCCAAGGAAATAACCAGATCTGAGATAAAATCTGCAAATTCAGAAAGAAACTCAGAATATGGCCCCGGGGGCCTGTAAATAATAAGCAATGGAATTAACTGGGTAGACTTAGTTTTCGAGGCTACATACATTATATGAGTATGAAGAACTTCAAATGTATTAAATTTATAACCAGGTTTTTGTGTTACACCTAGATAATCGTTATAAATAACCGCAACGCCTCCTCCTCTGCCAGTTAGACGAGGCTGGTGTATATAACTGTATCCAGGAGGACTCGCTTCATTTAATGCTATATATTCATTTGGCTTAATCCATGTTTCAGTTAAACAAAGTACATTAAACTCCTGATCAGTAATGAGTTCATTAACCATTAGCGCTTTAGATGTAAGAGATCTAATATTTAATAGCCCCACCTTTAGATCAAAGGTGCTGGCAGCAGCTGTACAGTCAGTATGGTCTAATTTTATATTGATTAGGTTACTGGAACAAACTCTCTGAAAATTTCTACCTTTTTGTTGAGCTCGGGGAACAGACACAGTCTCGATGTAGTGGACCCTGAGTGACGACTCTGTGCAGCTAGCAGACAGTCGGTTTAGCCTGTTCGTCTGCTCCCTGGCCTTGGCTCTGGATTGTCAGAAATTAAGGGTACGGTCTCCAATCCATACATCACAGCTGGTCTCACTACTGTCTTATACATCTTACCTTTCACTTTTGCTGGGACTTTCCTATCACAAATGACTCCCGAAATCCTTCTCGAGCTGCTCCACCCTGCCTGCACTCTCTTTCTCACCTCACTATCGCAGCCCCCATTTTCCTGCACAGTTGACCCCAGGTACTTGAATTCACCAACTTTCTTTACGTCTACTCCTTGCATCTTCAATACACTCTCATCCCCATTCTCACTGATGCACATGTATTCTGTTTTGCTACTGCTCACCTTCATTCCTCTTCGTTCCAATGCATCCCTCCATCTCTCCAAACCCAACTCAAACTCCTTTCTACTTTCACCACACATCACAATATCACCCGCAAACATCATGTTCCATGGTGACTCTTGCCTCACTTTGTCCATCAAGCTATCCATCACTATGGCAAACAAGAAAGGACTCAAAGCAGATCATTGATGAAGTCCCACCTTCACCTCGAACCATTCAGTCGTTCCAACTGCACACCTCACTAAATTGACCGTAGGTGTGAATGTGAGTGTGAATGGTTGTCTGTGTCTATGTGTCAGCCCTGTGATGATCTGGCGACTTGTCCAGGGTGTACCCCGCCTTTCGCCCGTAGTCAGCTGGGATAGGCTCCAGCTTGCCTGCGACCCTGTAGAACAGGATAAAGCGGCTAGAGATACAGTGCCTTGAAAAAGTATTCATACCCCTTGAACTTTTTCACATTTTTCCACCTTACAACCACGAACTTAAATGTTTTTTATTGAGATTTTATGTGATAGACCAACACAGAGTAGCACATAATTGTGAAGTGAAACGAAAATGATAAATGGTCTTCACAATTTTAAACAAATAAAAATCTGAAAAATGTGATGTGCATTAGTATTCAGCCCCCCCGCGTCAATACTTTGTAGAGCCACCTTTTGCTGCAATTACAGCTGCAAGTCTTTTGTGGTATGTCTCTACCAGCTTTGCACATCTAGACACTGAAATTTTTGCCCATTCTTCTTTGCAAAATAGCTCAAGCTCAGCCAGGTTGGATGGAGAGCGTATGTGAACAGCAATTTTCAAGTCTTGCCACAGATGCTCAATGGGATTTAGGTCTGGACTTTGACTGGGCCATTCTAACACATGAATATTCTTTGATCTAAACCATTCCATTGTAGCTCTGGCTGCATGTTTAGGGTCATTGTCTTGCTGGAAGGTGAATCTCCTTCCCAGTCTCAAGTCTTTTGCAGCCTCCAACAGGTTTTCTTCCAGGATTGCCCTGTATTTAGCTCCATCCATCTTCCCATCAACTCTGACCAGCTTCCCTGTCCCTGCTGAAGAAAAACATCCCCATAGCATGATGCTGCCACCACCATGTTTCACAGTGGGGATGGTGTGTGCAGGGTGATGAGCAGTGTTAATTTTCCGCCACACATAGCGCTTTGCATTTAGGCCAAAAAGTTCAACTTTGGTCTCATCTGACCAAAGCACCTTCTTCCACATGTTTGCTGTGTCCCCTACATGGCTTCTTATGCCTGTCTTTCAACAATGGCTTTCTTCTTGCCACTCTTCCAAAAAGGCCAGATTTGTGGCGTGTATGACTTATAGTTGTCCTGTGCACAGATTCTCCCACCTGAGCTGTGGATTTCTGCAGCTCCTCCAGAGTGATCATGGGCCTCTTGGCTGCTTCTCTGACCAGTGCTCTCCTTGCTCGCTCTGTCAGTTTAGGTGGACGGCCATGTCTTGGTAGGTTTGCAGTTGTGCCATACTTTTTCCATTTTTGAAAGATGGATTGAACAGTGCTTCTTGAGATGTTCAGAGCTTGGGATATTTTTTTTATAATCTAAGCCTGCTTTAAATTTCTCCAGAACTTTATCCCTGACCTGTCTGGTGAGTTCTTTGGTCTTCATGATGCTGTTTGTTCTTCAGTGTTCTCTAACAAACCACTGAGGCCTTCACAGAACAAGTGTATTTATGCTGAGAGTAAATTACACACAGTAGGACTCTATTAACTAATTAGATGACTTCTGAAGGCAATTGATTGCACTGGATTGCATTTAGAGGTATCAGAGTACAGGGGACTGAATACTAATGCACACCACATTTTTCAGATTTTTATTTGTTTAAAATTTTGAAGACCATTTATCATTTTCATTTCACTTCACAATTATGTGCTACTCTGTGTTGGTCTATCACATAAAATCTCAATAAAAAACTTTTAAGTTTATGGTTGTAAGGTGGAAAAATGTGAAAAAGTTCAAGGGGTATGAATACTTTTTCAAGGCACTGTAATGAGATGAGGTGAGATATTATAGTTCTCTGTATTTTTACATGAGCTTACAGAAGGAAAACACATTTGATGCAATCCAATAATACTTTCATTCACTGTGACTATTTTAAGAAATGATAAACCTTCTTCTAAAGCATCACTTGTGTTATTTTCTGTGTATGTATACAATATTCAGGCATGAGATTTTTCAGCTAAAAATCTGATTTAAGACTTCCCTTTCGTTGTTATTATATTAAAATTCAAGACAAGAGTATTATTTCAGATTTTTCACTCTGAGCTCTCTCATGCCTGATGCATGAATCCCATAACCTATCAACAATTCAACAAGGGTTGTTTTACAATCAGGGTACGCAAGGTAAAAATCACATTTAACACTTATTATCTTCAATATCAAAAGGCTTGACTAAATAAACTTGGTTGTTTATTGTAGCCCTATGATAGCTCTATTTACCATGCAAAAAAAAATTTGGTGATAGCGTTATTTTTGGTGAATGTATGGCAATATATGTCATATTTAGCAAAATTACTCGTGTCATTTAGAAAAAGTGCTTTTTTTGACCACAGGTAGCTCCAAAAGGGATGCACTTAAATCATTCTTTATACCATAAAACAAATATTTGGTTCCATATCATTGGAAACATAGTTAAGTTTTAATGTTGAATGCCAGTAAGTTTTCAGACTATTTTGATCAAATTAGTATGTAATTGTGTCAAAAAAAATGTCCTCTCCGAGACAGCTAATTTTTCAATATAAAATAACATATCTAAAATGATTATTTTCATCCTAAAATGTGGTCAAGATACTGGGACATAAATATTAGAGACAACTAACACAAAGCTTACAGCCTTATATTTACAATGGTGCTTGAAAGTTTGTGAACCCTTTAGAATTTTCTATATTTCTGCATAAATATGACCTAAAACATCATCAGATTTTCACACAAGTCCTAAAAGTAGATAAAGAGAACCCAGTTAAACAAATGAGACAAAAATATTATACTTGGTCATTTATTTATTGAGGAAAATGATCCAATATTACATATCCGTGAGTGGCAAAAGTATGTGAACCTCGAGGATTAGCAGTTAATTTGAAGGTGAAGTTAGAGTCAGGTGTTTTCAATCAATGGGATGACAATCAGGTGTGAGTGGGCACCCTGTTTTATTTAAAGAACAGGGATCTATCAAAGTCTGAGCTTCACAACACATGTTTGTGGAAGTGTATCATGGCACAAACAAAGGAGATTTCTGAGGACCTCAGAAAAAGCATTGTTGATGCTCATCAGGCTGGAAAAGGTTACAAAACCATCTCTAAAGAGTTTGGACTCCACCAATCCACAGTCAGACAGATTGTGTACAAATGGAGGAAATTCAAGACCATTGTTACCCTCCCCAGGAGTGGTTGACCAGCAAAGATCACTCCAAGAGCAAGGCGTGTAATAGTCAGCAAGGTCACAAAGGACCCCAGGGTAACTTCTAAGCAACTGAAGGCCTCTCTCACATTGGCTAATGTTAATGTTCATGAGTCCACCATCAGGAGAACACTGAACAACAATGGTGTGCATGGCAGGGTTGCAAGGAGAAAGCCACTGGTCTCCAAAAAGAACATTACTGCTCATCTGCAGTTTGCTAAAGATCACGTGGACAAGCCAGAAAGCTATTGGAAAAATATTTTGTGGACGGATGAGACCAAAATAGAACTTTTTGGTTTCAATGAGAAGCGTTATGTTTGGAGAAAGGAAAACCCTGCATTCCAGCATAAGAACCTTATCCCATCTGTGAAACATGGTGGTGGTAGTATCATGGTTTGGGGCTGTTTTGCTGCATCTGGGCCAGGACGGCTTGCCATCATTGATGGAACAATGAATTCTGAATTATACCAGCGAATTCTAAAGGAAAATGTCAGGACATCTGTCCATGAACTGAATCTCAAGAGAAGGTGGGTCATGCAGCAAGACAATGACCCTAAGCACACAAGTCGTTCTACCAAAGAATGGTTAAAGAAGAATAAAGTTAATGTTTTGGAATGGCCAAGTCAAAATCCTGGCCTTAATCCAATCGAAATGTTGTGGAAGGACCTGAAGCGAGCAGTTCATGTGAGGAAACCCACCAACATCCCAGAGTTGAAACTGTTCTGTACGGAGGAATGGGCTAAAATTCCTCCAAGCCGGTGTGCAGGACTGATCAACAGTTACCGGAAACGTTTCGTTGCAGTTATTGCTGCACAAGGGGGTCACACTAGCCTGGGAAATCCCATGCTGCTTTGCACAATCGTTCCGGTCTGAAAAGACAGCATGGAAACTATGGTCTAAAGGCTCGCCTGAGTTAGGGAGCCAATCAGAGAGTGGGGAGGGGTGGAAAGACGGTGACGCGTACTACTCGACAAACGGAAGCTTGTAGTTTATTTGGGACTGTTTACGGATCACATTTAACATGGCGGCGAGCGATACGAACCAGCTTTTCGATCAAGCTTTATCTTGCACAAACGGCAGTAATCGTTCGGTGCCATTGTTTTCCTATTTTTGTTTTGCCTTCTCTTTCTCTTTCCTTCTCTTCTTCGTCGCTCTAACTACGTCACCGGGTACAACTGCCATGATTGGCCATGGGCTACGTATACGCCAAATGATAGACATTCGCAACGTCCAATAAACGGCCATTGACAATCGTAAACCACACCTCCCCTACGAGAAATTCAATAGGCAGATTCCAGACCATATTTCACTTGTGATATGGTCTGGTGTTAACCCTTTGATGCAAAACATGGGTCAAAAGTGACCCGGCTGAGTTTTTATCTTCTATATCTTTGCAATAAATTAATTCCATCATTCAGTATTCAAGGTATTCCTCAATTAACTTGTTTTTGATCATCATACATCCTTATTTTATTTTTTCCTGTCTTACTTTTTGAATAAAACCCCTTTTTGTATCACTACCCTTCTAATGCACAACATGGGTCAAAAACGACCTGCATTCATTTTCCAGCTTATTTCATGTATGGCTGAGTGTTTCTATGATATACTTTTGAAATAAATTCATTTTGTCATTTACTTTTCCAAATATGCAGTAAATATCTTGTTTTTGTTTAGCACAAATCATCATTTTTATTTTTCCTTTCTTAAGTTATGAACAAGCACAGCTTTTGTAATTCTACATCAAGTTTACACACATGGGTCAGAACCGACCCGCATGCATTTACTACAGCGTTTGGTGGGAACTGTGAATTGTGCTTGTGTCAGACATTTCACAGCTCAGCACAGCGCCCTTTGCCCATCTCATACATGCAAGTAATGTTTTTCAATTGCTCCAACATTACCTTAGAAAAAAATTGATTATGTTTAGGTTACCTTGAGAGTGAGTAGATTACTTGTCAGAAAGTTACAAGTAATTACTATTAGCTACCGAGCTGTTGACATATTCTACTTTAGTTAGCTAATTTTATTGTAGTTGACTTAGCTAACTACATAGTTAATAAATAAATAACTGGCCCCATTCACTGCTAAAGTACTTACTTGAAACAAATTACTATTATAGTATTAAGACATTTAATTTTAAATCACACTTGGATGACCCATGTGTAGTAATATAAAAAGCATTTTTGTTCATAAAGTAGGAAAGAAAAAATTAAATTAATGATTTGTGGTAATTAAAAACAAGATATTTAAAGAATACTTGGAATATTCAATCATAAAATAAATTGATTTCAAAAGATAGAGCAAAGAAAAACTCAGTCAGCATGAAATAACCTGGAAAATGAATGCGGGTCATTTTTGACCCATGTTATGCATTAGAAGGGGTGCGCATATGTTTTGCATCAAAGGGTTAACCAGACTAGGGTCACACCAGATACTGAAAGCAAAGGTTCACATACTTTTGCCACTCACAGATATGTAATATTGGATCATTTTCCTCAATAAATAAATGACCAAGTATAATATTTTTTATCTCATTTGTTTAACTGGGTTCTCTTTATCTACGTTTAGGACTTGTGTGAAAATCTGATGATGTTTTCAGTCATATTTATGCAGAAATATAGAAAATTCTAAAGCGTTCACAAACTTTCAAGCACCACTGTAAATATTAGAGACAACTAACACAAAGCTTACAGCCTTATGTTTAAAAGCACTATGGAAGTAGTGGATTCTGAATTGTCCAAAAAAAAAAAAAAAAAGTCCTCTCCGAGAATCACTTCATTTGTTTCTCCCAGCCCTGCTTAAAGTTACACTTAATCCTGTTATAATACAAACTATTCCACATGCCTATCTGTTCTTTAACTTGTCCTTCACTTAAAAACTGGTACAAGAACCAGTTTGAATCAATTTGAATTTTGGACCCCTGTGACACAAACTTTGTACCCTGATTGTAAAACAACCCAAAACTCTTTAATTGTATACATTTCAAATGGTTTGCAATTAATTGGAATCCACTGTTTTTATCATTTCAACCGCGCATCAGACCCTCGGCCAGTTGAAAATGTCGTTCACGCACTTTTCTCCCCCAGGAGAATTTTGAAAAGTTGGCAAGTCTGGTTTCAGCAGGTTCAGTGAGCAGCTTGTTGTTTTGAACTGAAACCAGCAGCTGCCTGAAAAGCGGCGCTTACGTCAGAGCAGAGGAGCTCCACGCGCTCAGAGCACGCGCGCACAGCCTAAACCAATCAGAAAGAAGAGAGTCGCATAATAGAACAACGAACCAATCACAGTGCGAGTCGTGGGTCTCACTTTTTCATCAGTGTCGTACTCGAATGCCGCGTCAAGGAAAGGAAAGAAGAAGGCAGTGGTGTTTTCACTCAGCTGTTCTCTCAGTTTCACTCCAGCACACCGAGGGTAAGTCTTTTAAATACAGGTTTTACTTATTCACGCCGTCTTAAGCTATAATATATTTCTCTTATTGCACTTTTGAGGTGTTATAACGTAAATATAACCGCCAAATAGACTGCTTTTAAAAATCAGTCCGAAATCAATTATTCTCATGTCGAAAGAAAGAAAAAAACGATTAATTAGGACGATTTGCCTCAATCCGGATGTAAAAAAAAATAGTTATTATAGATTAATACAAATCCGACTTATCATTAGCTGGAGAGTCGAACACACAAAAGAGTCGATTCTGCAATTCCAGGCAATTCGGACTCGAGAGTCGACTCCAATGATTCGGAGTCGATTCTACAGAATGACTCGTGTGTGGAATTTTAATTTAACCAGGAATAATCCCATTGAGATTCAGAATCTCTTTTGCAAGGGGATTCTGGCCAAGAGAGCAGATCCACATAAAATACACAATTGGGGAGAAAAAACATAACTGTTAAAACAAATTGGCAAGTCACATCATTACATTATAGAAAGAAAGCACAACTTTATTCATCACACACTTGTGAAATTCCTCTCTGCATTTAACCCATCTGAAGCAGTGGGCAGCCATGCTAACAGCACCCGGGGAGCAGTTGGGAGTTAGGGGCCTCGCTCAAGGGCACCTCAGCCCAACGCCGTCCCATATTAACCTAACTGCATGTCTTTGGACTGTGGGGGAAACCGGAGCACCCGGAGGAAACCCACGCAGACAACATGCAAGCTCCACGCAGAAAGGCCCTCGCCGGCCGCTGGGTTCGAACCCGGACCTTCTTGCTGTGAGGCGGCCGTGCTAACCAGTACACCACCCTATAATCACCAACTGCGTTCAGTAAGAGGACATGTGCATTCAGTAGTCAAATAGTCTTTAAAATCTTCCATACTTGGGAGATAATCCAATTTAAGATCTCATCTCATTATCTCTAGCCGCTTTATCCTGTTCTACAGGGTCGCAGGCAAGCTGGAGCCTATCCCAGCTGACTACGGGCAAAAGGCGGGGTACAACCTGGACAAGTCGCCAGGTCATCACAGGGCTGACACATAGACAACCATTCACACTCACATTCACACCTACTGTCAATTTAGAGTCACCAGTTAACCTAACCTGCATGTCTTTGGACTGTGGGGGAAACTGGAGCACCCGGAGGAAACCCACGCGGACACGGGGAGAACATGCAAACTCCACACAGAAAGGCCCTTGCCGGCCACGGGGCTCGAACCCGGACCTTCTTGCTGTGAGGCGACAGCGCTAACCACTACACCACCGTGCCGACCCCAATTTAAGATGACTCTGTAATTTATACCAGGACGAGGGTGCGAATGCTTTAAAGGCACTTTCACCAAAGACAGTCCGCGTTCGAGGAATGGCGTACATTATCAAGCTGGAGACTACAGCTTTTGGTGGTGACTTTAAGAGTCAAAAGAGAACATAAATAAGGAGGCAAGTCACACAGGATGACCTTATAAAGAAAACTGTATCAGTGTTCCCATCTATGATTGTGCAGAGAAGGCCAACTAACACTCTCATATAGGCTGCAGTAATGAGTACGAAAACCCAAATCCGTTACAAACCTTAATGCTGCACGATACACTGAATCCAGCATTTTCAGAGAGGAGAGATTTGCATGCATGTATAAGATGTCACCGTAGTCAGGTATCGATTAAAAAAAGTTGCCTGTGTCAGTCTTTTTCTCGCACTAAAGGAGAAACAACTTTTGTTTCCATAGTAGAAACCCAGTTTAACCCTGAGTTTCTTTGTAAGACACTCAATATGGTATTTAAAAGACAGATTGTCATCCAAGTAAAATCCCAAGTATTTGTAGACTGAGGCTCGTTCAATCACTTTCTCATTTTGTGTAACAATCTGACAAACATCATCTGTGTTCCCTGATTTTGAAAAACACATCATTTCAGTTTTAAGTCTCAGAGTGGAGTAGCTTTCTTTTCTTTTTTTTAAATGCTGTATTTCTTTTTGAAATGTCTGTTTCCTCTAAGGTCTGTCTTAACACAATTCTTCTAATCTTTATATTTATTAAGGATTTATTTATTTGGACCACACAGTTTTAGTTTAAATACATTCTCAGAGACGATGACTGACTGACTAAACCGGCCGTTATCTTTAAAAACATAGCTTAAATAATAAACTCCTTTTTGCGTATAAAAAAAAGTGTGTGAGAGAGAGAACGAGACATTGAAGTGTGTGTACTAACTGTTAACCAACAGCATTTCCTTCCTGTTTACAGGCGTGAGCACAGCCATGGCCACAACCCAGTCGATGTTCGCTGTAGCAGTGTGCGTCCTGATGATCACCGAGATAATCTTGGGCCAGAAAAGTTACTATGAAATCCTAGGGGTTCCCAAAGATGCGTCTGAGCGCCAAATCAAGAAGGCCTTCCACAAACTGGCTATGAAGTATCACCCAGACAAGAACAAAAGCCCAGACGCAGAGGCAAAGTTCAGGGAGATTGCTGAGGGTGTGTTTAATTTCCTGCTCAGTTCATGTAACACACTGTTCCGTCAATGTCAAGTTCTTACTCACAGAGTACTTTTGAGACGTTATTCATGACGGTTAATAGTTATTTACATCATAAATAAGGTGAACAGGTCATGGTGTGAATCGCGATCTTTCCTTTTGTGCATTTAATGGCGTCTTCTTTCGTCCCTCAGCATACGAAACGCTGTCTGACACCAAGAGGAGGCAGGAGTACGATCAGATGAGGAGCAACCCTTTCTCCAGGGAGGGCACACAAGGAACCAGGGGCGGTCAGTTCCAGCAACCGTTCAGCTTTAATTTTGAGGACATGTTCAGTGACTTTGATATTTTTGGCCAGCCGACACGCTCCCAGCGTAAAAGGCATTTTGAGAGCCACTTTCAAGGCCACGAAGAGGCGCACAGAAGCAGCTTCCAGAGTCCTTTCGGAGGCAACATGTTCAATATGTTTTCAGACTTTTTCTCGTTCGACGGACGCTCAAACGGCGGCGGGTTTCACAGCTCGGACAGCCAGCAGCGCTGCCACACAGTCACTCAGCGCAGAGGAAACATGGTGACCACATACACAAAGTGCTCCTGATTTCTACTGCGCTCAAGTCTTTGGTTTTGATGTTAATTTAATTTCTTGCTCATGCTTACTGTTGTGACTGAACCGTTTGGTGCAGAGTAATGCTCCTGACTTTACACACTTTAAATGAAGGGCTTAATTTCAGGGGGTTATAAAAATAAAAAATCTAAATATCTAAGCTGATATATGTACACTCACTGGCCAATTTATTAGGTACACCTGCTGTTTTACACTGTCGTCTAATCCGCCAATCCCTTGACAGCAGCACAATGCTTAAAATCATGCAGATACAAATCAAGAGCTTCAGTTAATGTTCACAATGTTCAAATATCAGAAAACTTTTTGGTTTGAGTGTTTCAGAAACTGCTGATCAGCTGGGGTTTTCACACACAACGGTCTCTAGAGTTTATACAGAATGGTGCGAAAAACAAAAAACACCGAGTGAGTGAGAGTTCTGTAGGTGGAAACAAACGCCTTGTTGATAAGAGAGGTCAGAGGAGGACGACCGATTCCTTCAAGCTGCCAGGAAGGATATAGTAACTCATAGCAACTCTTTACAACCGTGGTGAGCAGAAAAGCATCTCAGCATACAACAGCAGAAGACCACATTGGGCTCCACTCCTGCCAGCCAAGAACAAGTTCCTATTAAAGTGGCCGGTGAGTGTACTGTAAGCTAAGAAGTTTCGCACGCCTGGCTTCATGTTTCTGTAAGCAGACGTATGGTACAACCAAAAATGGAGCCAGTTTTGGCGAGAGAGTAGAGGACAATCCCTACGTCTTAAATCTTAAGAAGTCGTGTATTGAATTGCATGTTTCAGCAATTCACATCATACAGATGACCTTCATTGGCAGACGACACGTTTTTTAAAAAGGCTAGAAAATGTGAAAAGATCGTTGCATCATATGTACAATATATGTAAGAGATTTGGATAACCCCCAAAAGAATAGATTTGAAAATATTTCCTGTTCTGGCTTTAAAGTCGTGACTTTTTTTTTTTTTAAATTTCATGTGAAAGTACTGTACGAGTGAAAGACATGAATGAACATGGAAGAGATTCTGTTAACTCCGACACAATCTCAAAGCTGACGAGCGAGACTTCGTGGCCCTTTGGCGAATCTTCTTGTCATATGTTGCACAATGCTTTATCAAGCAACTTGCTTGGTTGTCGGTTCATGTGTCTTCCTTGTACTTGCGCACAGCGCTGACACTGACGCTGAGCAGTCCTCATGCTTTCCCACAGAGCCCCAGCAGTGGAGAGAGGAAGCACACTGAAAACATAAAACTCCTGATTTTATCCCTGAGACCCAAAACTGGGGGCTTCCCTCTTAATGTGCAATAATTACACACGTCTTCTGTTGTGTTTGGGAATCCTGTCAAGTAACACAGCCTGTTCCGTCCCTCAGGGTTAACAGACATTTTCATCTGTTTGTTTGTTTTCCTTAAGTGCACATTTGCATGTGGTTTGATGCAAAGTAACATATTATTCAAGTCTGTAATCCAACTTGATCAGAGAAAACATCAGTATCATGGTCTCTGTTTTTGCAAATGGTAAAACAAACAGGTTGTCTATTTTTGAACATGTCTTAATGGTTTACGGAAGTTAAACCCTTTAATGAATGTGAGCGTCGTTTATCAGCTTCACAGGATTCTTTTTCAACAGTTACCTCATGATATGACATCGGTGTACAGGATGTTGTGCAATACTATAGTTTGTGGTTGCTTTCAGTTTTGTTTTTTCTTGAACGAATCTGCCTACTTTTGATGATTGTACACAAATGCCTTCAATACCTCTGTGGTTTATTTTATGGGTGTAACGAGATGCTTGAAATGCTCTTTTTTTTTTTTTTGCTTTGTGTCAATAAAATGTGCGGTATTAAAATCTTGTCATGTTTCATTGCTTCAGGCGTGTGTACGCATACACAGAAATGAATAAATAAATATATATTGGGTGTGTACAACCCCGATTCCAAAAAAGTTGGGACAAAGTACAAATTGTAAATAAAAACGGAATGCAATAATTTACAAATCTTAAAAACTGATATTGTATTCACAATAGAACATAGACAACATATCAAATGTTGACAGTGAGACATTTTGAAATTTCATGCCAAATATTGGCTCATTTGAAATTTCATGACAGCAACACATCTCAAAAAAGTTGGGACAGGGGCAATAAGAGGCTGGAAAAGTTAAAGGTACAAAAAAGGAACAGCTGGAGGACCAAATTGCAACTCATTAGGTCAGTTGGCAATAGGTCATTAACATGACTGGGTATAAAAAGAGCATCTTGGAGTGGCAGCGGCTCTCAGAAGTAAAGATGGGAAGAGGATCACCAATCCCCCTAATTCTGCACCGACAAATGGTGGAGCAATATCAGAAAGGAGTTTGACAGTGTAAAACTGCAAAGAGTTTGAACATATCATCTACAGTACATAATATCATCAAAAGATTCAGAGAATCTGGAAGAATCTCTGTGCGTAAGGGTCAAGGCCGGAAAACCATACTGGGTGCCCGTGATCTTCGGGCCCTTAGACGGCACTGCATCACATACAGGCATGCTTCTGTATTGGAAATCACAAAATGGGCTCAGGAATATTTCCAGAGAACATTATCTGTGAACACAATTCACCGTGCCATCCGCTGTTGCCAGCTAAAACTCGATAGTTCAAAGAAGAAGCTGTATCTAAACATGATCCAGAAGCGCAGACGTCTTCTCTGGGCCAAGGCTCATTTAAAATGGACTGTGGCAAAGTGGAAAACTGTTCTGTGGTCAGACGAATCAAAATTTGAAGTTCTTTATGGAAATCAGGGACGCCGTGTCATTCGGACTAAAGAGGAGAAGGACGACCCAAGTTGTTATCAGCGCTCAGTTCAGAAGCCTGCATCTCTGATGGTATGGGGTTGCATTAGTGCGTGCGGCATGGGCAGCTTACACATCTGGAAAGACATCAATGCTGAAAGGTATATCCAGGTTCTAGAGCAACATATGCTCCCATCCAGACGACGTCTCTTTCAGGGAAGACCTTGCATTTTCCAACATGACAATGCCAAACTACATACTGCATCAATTACAGCATCATGGCTGCGTAGAAGAAGGGTCCGGGTACTGAACTGGCCAGCCTGCAGTCCAGATCTTTCGCCCATAGAAAACATTTGGCGCATCATAAAACGGAAGGTACGACAAAAAAGACCTAAGACAGTTGAGCAACTAGAATCCTACATTAGACAAGAATGGGTTAACATTCCTATCCCTAAACTTGAGCAACTTGTCTCCTCAGTCCCCAGACGTTTACAGACTGTTGTAAAGAGAAAAGGGGATGTCTCACAGTGGGAAACATGGCCTTGTCCCAACTTTTTTGAGATGTGTTGTTGTCATGAAATTTAAAATCACCTAATTTTTCTTTTTAAATGATGCATTTTATCAGTTTAAACATTTGATATGTCATCTATGTTCTATTCCGAATAAAATAGGAATTTTGAAACTTCCACATCATTGTATTCCGTTTTTATTTACAATTTGTACTTTGTCCCAACTTTTCTTTGTGTATACACACATACATATACATGGACTATGGACTTCTTTTTCTGGGGATGTGTAAAAGATAAGGTTTTCGCACGCAAGCGACGTTCTGTTGATGCCATGATTCAATTCATACTGGAGGCTTGCCAGGAGATTGATGCTGATAAAGACCTTTGTGCCAGAGTGTGTCCACACTCGACTAGTGGAGCGTGTGAATGCCGGGGGCAAACAGTTTGAACATTTGAGGGATTAATATGTTTATTATTGATATGTTATTACTGGGGGCGGCACGGTGGTGTAGTGGTTAGCGCTGTCGCCTCACAGCAAGAAGGTCCTGGGTTCGAGCCCCGTGGCCGGCAAGGGCCTTTCTGTGCGGTGTTTGCATGTTCTCCCCGTGTCTGCGTGGGATAGGCTCCAGCTTGCCTGCGACCCTGTAGAACAGGATAAAGCGGCTACAGATAATGAGATGAGAATTATAGTCGTGAGGCAGTGCAATAATTCTCACATAAATCTTAGTCATCAAGTTACAGTTTAATGTTCAACATGCAGTACCAGTCAGAAGTTTGGACACAGCTTCTACTTCAGTGTTTTTTTCTTTATTTTTATTAATTAAAAGTCAATTCTTCATGTCTTAAAGTAATGATGGATGTCGTTTCTCTTTCCTTAGTTGAACGCTTCTTGACATAATATGGATTACTACAGTTGTGGATGGAATAGGAGGGCTATTTTATTATTTGTATTTTTATTATTTACTATTTACTGTTTGATCTCAAACACATTAAGAAGGCAAGAAATCCCACGAATCAACTTTCGACGAGGCACCTGTTAATTGAAAAGCATTCCAGGTGACTCCCTCATGAAGCTGGTTAAGAGAATGCCAATAGTGTGTAAAGCGTCATCAAGGTAAACACTGGCTACTTTGAAGAATCTAAAATATGAAACATGTTTTGTTTTTAACACTTTCTTGTTTACCACATAATTCCATGTAGTATGTCCCTCATGTTATTTCATAGTTTTTGTGTTGTTCTACCATGTAAAAAATAGTCACAATAATATCATCTCATCTCATCTCATTATCTCTAGCCGCTTTATCCTTCTACAGGGTCGCAGGCAAGCTGGAGCCTATCCCAGCTGACTACGGGCGAAAGGCGGGGTACACCCTGGACAAGTCGCCAGGTCATCACAGGGCAGACACACAGAGACAAACAACCATTCACACTCACATTCACACCTACGCTCAATTTAGAGTCACCAGTTAACCTAACCTGCATGTCTTTGGACTGTGGGGGAAACCGGAGCACCCGGAGGAAACCCACGCGGACATGGGGAGAACATGCAAACTCCGCACAGAAAGGCCCTCGCCGGCCCCGGGGCTCGAACCCGGACCTTCTTGCTGTGAGGCGACAGCGCTAACCACTACACCACCGTGCCGCCGTCACAATAATATAATATAGAAAAACCTATGAATGAGTAGGGGTGTACAAACTTTTGACTGGTACTGTAGATACATGTGTAGTGATCTGGTGAAAGTAGCCATGTCTCATTTCTCCCATAGGTATCACTACTGAAAATGACACATTAACAAGTGGAAATGTTTAATTCAATTCAGTTTCATTCCATTTTGTTTGCAGTATACCAGCACAAGGAAACAGTACAGTATCATGAATCACTATCAGGTGACTTCGCTGGTGCAAGACGATCGACAAAAACAGTAGACAGTAGACAAAAGGTGAACCTACAGTAGGTGCATAGACCGTCTCTTGAATATAGAAAAAAGTTTGTGTAGTACTATATTTCCTATGACAATATAAGATTACAATAAACCAAATTAAAGATTATTAAACTTATTCCTTGACATTATTTTTATTTTTACTAATTTCAAGCTTTAAATTTTCTTGTCCTATTCAAGAAATAAATGCTTAAAATTAGCAAAATGTTCTGCAAACAGAACAAGACTTGAAATTAATAAAAATGTCTCGGAATAGGTTTGACTAGTTTATTCCACAGTACTAGTCAAAAGTTTGTTCACCCCTCCTCATTCATAGGTTTTCTGTATTTTGACTCTTTTCTACACTGTAGAACAATACTGAAGACATCAAAACTATGAAATAGCATATGGAATAGATATAGAATTATGTGATAAACAAAAAAAAAGTGTTTAAAAAAACCAAAACACGTTTCGTATTTTAGATTCTTAAAAGTAGGCAGCGTTTGCCTTGATGACGCTTTGTACACTATTGGCATTCTCTTAACCAGCTTCATGAGGTCGTCACCTGGAATGCTTTTCAATTAACAAGTGCCTCATCAAAAGTTAAATAGTGCAATTTCTTGCCTTCTTAATGAGTTTGAGATCAAACAGTAAATAGTAAATAATAACAATACAGTAAATAGCTCTATTCCACACCTGTAGTAATCCATATTATGTCAAGAAGCACTCAACTAAGGAAAGAGAAATGAGAATTCATCATTACTTTAAGACATGAAGTGTCTTTTAATTCATAAAAATAAAGAAAAATCATTGAATTAGAAAGTGTGTTCAAACTTTTGACTGGTACTGTATGTTATAATCAGAAATATTTGTTCAATTTGACTACAACCCCGATTCCAAAAAAGTTGGGACAAAGAACAAATTGTAAATAAAAACGGAATGCAATAGTTTGCAAATCTCAAAAACTGATATTGTATTCACAATAGAACATAGACAACATAGCAAATGTCGAAAGTGAGACATTTTGAAATTTCATGCCAAATATTGGCTCATTTGAAATTTCATGACAGCAACACATCTCAAAAAAGTTGGGACGGGGCAATAAGAGGCTGGAAAAGTTAAAGGTACAAAAAAGGAACAGCTGGAGGACCAAATTGCAACTCATTAGGTCAATTGGCAATAGGGTCATTAACATGACTGGGTATAAAAAGAGCATCTTGGAGTGGCAGCGGCTCTCAGAAGTAAAGATGGGAAGAGGATCACCAATCCCCCTAATTCTGCGCCGACAAATAGTGGAGCAATATCAGAAAGGAGTTCGACAGTGTAAAATTGCAAAGAGTTTGAACATATCATCATCTACAGTGCATAATATCATCAAAAGATTCAGAGAATCTGGAAGAATCTCTGTGCGTAAGGGTCAAGGCCGGAAAACCATACTGGGTGCCCGTGATCTTCGGGCCCTTAGATGGCACTGCATTACATACAGGCATGCTTCTGAATTGGAAATCACAAAATGGGCTCAGGAATATTTCCAGAGAACATTATCTCGCGGGAGCGAGGCTGTGCGAGAGTGGACCGAGAGGTTGCGCGGGAGCGAGGCTGCGCGAGAGCGGACCGAGAGGCTGCGCGGGAGCAGGCCGAGAGGTAGCATGGGAATGGGCCGCGTAACAACAACCAACGCAATGCCCCCGAAGAAAGCTCCTACGGTCGAGGAGATAGACGATATTAAAAAATCCCTCGACTTTCTGGGTGAAGAAATCTCTGCTGTCAGGATGCAGCAGAAGACCATCCTGGACCTGGTAGAAGAGGTCAAAGCTCTGAGGCTGCAGAACTCGGAGAAGGCAAAGAGGATCGCCATTCTCGAGAACCGAGTGGAGGAGCTGGAGCAGTACACCCGGATAAATGACATCATTGTGACCGGACTGCAAATTCAACCCCGCTCATATGCTGGAGCAGTGGCGAGAAGAGATGGAGAGGAACTGAATGAGGAGGATGCTAACTCTGTGGAGAAACAGGTGTTAGCATTCCTGCACTCCAAGGGGATTGAGGTAAAAAGCACTAACATTGAAGCATGTCACCCTCTCCCACGGAGAAGCTACACTGGCAAACCGGTAGTAATAATGCGATTTGCCAACAGAAAGCATAAGATGCAATTGTTAAAACAAGGGAAGAAACTGAAAGGCTCAGATGTTTTTTTAAATGAGCACTTAACAAAAAAAATGCAGACATTGCAAAAAAGGCGAGACTACTAAGGAAACAGGGGAAAATCCAAAACACTTGGACACAAAACTGCAAGATTTTCATCAAGCTGAAGGGATCTCCAGAAGAGGCCAAGATCTTGGTCATCCGAGATATTGGGGAACTGGACAAATTCTGAGGCAGCCAATCAAAGCAATTTACAATCATGACACAAGGACTGGACACTGGACACAAGAACTGGACACTTTCCATTATACTGAGCACAAAATACAAGATATGGAAAATAATATTGATCCGGAAAATAATCTTTTCAGCAACATCAATATCAGCTGCCGGTATTACACTGAATATCAATACAATGCAAAAATCAGAGATGGAAATAAGATATCAATTATTCATTTCAATATCAGAAGTCTGTATGCCAATTTCCATAAAATGAAGGAATATCTCAGTCAGTTCAATACTCCATTCAATATAATAGCCATATCAGAAACTTGGATCAACGATGAGATGGGAGTAGATTTTGAGCTGAACGGGTATGAATTAAATTATATCAATAGAAAGAACAAAAGAGGAGGGGGAGTGGCAATATATGTTGATAATAGTTTGGAATATAAAATTAATAATAAAATGACGGTAGCTGTTGATGATTGGATGGAGTGTATTACAATAGAAATATGTTGTGAAAAAATGAAAAATATAATGGTGAGCTGTATATACAGATCTCCTGGATCAAGCATAGAAGTTTTTATAGATCGGATGGAAAGTATATAAAATCAACTCAGAAGGTCATGTACATCTGTGGTGATTTTAACATTGACCTCTTT